>NC_057810.1:23933225-24233225 GCF_018294505.1 Triticum aestivum
CGCCGCGCGCCCCCGCCGCCCGTCGTCGTCGCCGTCCCCGCCACGCCCGTCTCGTCGCCGTTCCCGGCCGCCGCCGGCTCATCTCGTCGCCGTCCCCGGCCGCCGCCGCCCGTCTCGTCGCCGTCCCCGGCCCCCGCCGCCCGTACGCGCCCGGCCCGCTCCATACACACACACGCGCATACACACATACACACACACACACTACACACACACACACACACGCACACTACACGTACACTACACATGTACGTACACACATATACACACACTACACACACACACATATTTTTTTACTTATTTTCTGTTTTCTAATGTTTAGATGAATTAGAACTATCTAGTTTATTTTTAGAATGTTAGAAATGTTATATTAGATGAATTAGAAATATGTTAATGTTTAGTTAAACTAGTTCAATTAATATATATATCGGACTAGTTTATTTTTAGTAAATGTTTAGTTTGAACTAATTGAATTAATATAACTAGTTTATTTGTAGTAAATGCTTAGTTGAACTAGTTGAATTAATATATATAACTAGTTTATTTTTAGTAAATGCTTAGTTGAACTAGTTGAATTAATTAATAAAATAACTAGTTTATTTTTAGTAAATGCTTAGTTGAACTAGTTGAATTAATATATAGAACTAGTTTTTTTTTAGTAAATGCTTAGTTGAACTAGTTGAATTAATTAATATATAGAACTAGTTTATTTTTAGTAAATGCTTAGTTGAACTAGTTGAATTAATATAACTAGTTTATTTTTAGTAAATGCTTAGTTTGAACTAGTTGAATTAATATAACTAGTTTATTTTTAGTAAATGTTTAGTTGAACTAGTTGAATTAATATATAGAACTAGTTTATTTTTAGTAAATACTTAGTTGAACTAATTGAATTAATATAACTAGTTTATTTTTAGTAAATGCTTAGTTGAATTAATAGAAGTAGTTGAATTAATTGAATTAGTAAGTGTTTAATGTTTCGCCTAATATGAACATAGGAAATATCGTCTGACGACGGAAAAAATTTCATTATGTGCGAATACTGTGAAGACCAGCGCGGCCAGTGCGACAGAAATTTCCTTGTTTATGGTAGGCGATTCAGCATCAAGCTGGATGAGACCTTCGAATTCGATACAGTAAGTCACAACGACAAGTCTGTTTTCGTAATTAAGCATGACTTAGCTTCATTTGCCTGACTTATAATTTTTAATTTTCACTATTCTACTAGCGCATCCCCTGCCATGCAAGAATTTTTGTCTTGGATAAGATAGGTTTCAAAGATATGGAAACTATGGAGGTAAAGAGAGCTTACCTGAAAACTGAGCATGATGGTTATACTTTCATCGTCAAAGTATACAATGCACACACGTACACCTATTTTGAATGCAAAACTTGGCAAGCACTATGCAAGGCTTATGCATTTGAGCCTGGTATGGTTATCACCTTTGATATTCGTCCGGAAGATGATATTGAAGGTAATAGAGACATATGGGTCGATGTGCAGACGCCTCCAGTTCTACCATTATGTGAGTTCTTCTCAACTATATTTTTGTCTTTGATATTGCTTATTCAAAAATAACTTGACAACTAATTTCTATTGACAGCTTATCTCCATTCAACCAAACATGTCCGGCGCTTGGTAGACAGGACCTACTACTGTCCCGGAGCTGAACTAAACTGCGAGGAGATAAGTCATTATGTTTCATGGCTTGAGGATCTTCATACTGTCAAGACAAATTTTCTTCCTGCACTTAGAAATGTTAGTACTCAAAACGTGCGACCAATAGTGATGGTATTGAACTACGGTCACATCTATTTAGGAATGATGGTAAGATATTTACTATTTGTCCTCAGTGCATATTTTGCATACATAATTTTTTTGCTAAACTTTCATTGCTAAGTATATTAATTAAGTACTATACGATGTTCTTCAACAGGGACTCCCGATGACAGTTGTGCCTCAGGGGATCGAGACTAAAGGTCAGATGTCAATTCTTAGCTTACGGCCAAGATATCCTGCATTGCACATGAATGCATTCAGGATTTCTAGAAGCGATGAATGCTTAATAGTGAAAGATTGGAGGAAAATTGTTAATGATCGCAGAGAAGTACTAGGGGGCAGCAATGAGAAGCGCAACCCACGATTAGGAGACATGTTCATCTGCATGCTCCAGTATGATCAATCAGTAGAGCTATACATGTTCTATGCTATTTTACCAGAGAGAGAGTAGCTAGCAGGAGTGATTTAGCTAGTTCTTCATGCTGCTCTTAATTAGTACTTGTCCTTTCATGTCCGTGTTCTTCGTTCTGAACTTAAGTGATTTGCTTTTGTGGTGTTATATATGAACGCTTATAATATCATGACAATCATGCATGTTGAACTCGATGATATTTTTGCTTCTGGTACAAGTGAATGTTTCTTCTTTAAGCTAGTAGTGCTGGTGATGATATTTTTCCTACGTTACCTAAGTGATCAAGTATATGCCATATCCGTATATATTATAGTTGATCAAGTATAATATGGATATGGCATATACTTGATCACTTAGCTAGCTAGCTAGTAGCTAGAGATATCCAATAATGCATCCAGTCGAAACTAATCCGCGGTACTTTCACCTAATGATTTAACAACTCATTATAATGTAAAACAATCACTAAATTAGATTAAAAACACAAAATTAAAGAAAAATTAAAAAAAAACACCCAAACATTCAGTACCGGTTGGTGTTACCAACCGGTACTAATGCCCTACACGCAAACGGGCCTGGCTCATGCCACGTGGTGGCACTTTAGCGCCGGTTCGTGACGAACCGGTACTAAAGAGAGGGACGTTTAGTCCCCACTCTTTAGTGCCGGTTGGCGAACCGGCACTAAAGCCCGTCACGAACCGGCACTAAAGGCCGGTTCTGTACTAGTGGGAGAACACTGATTTGAGAAGCACGAAACCTAAGTCCATGGTCTGAGGATCGAGGGGAGACGGAAACATGGGATAAGTCCGCCAGGCGTACCTGCAATGAAGTGATCAGACAATTCGGACTATACATCATGGATGAAAGGATCTATCTCATGGTTTGAAGATGACAGGAAAAATATATGGACCATCGTGTTGCCCGAGAAACACGGCCAAAGGTGATTAGATGCCAGAACCCCTCTTATAACCAAGGGCGGGAATAAACCTTTGGCCACAACCATCTGGGTTGTGGGGAGTACTCCGTCATGGAGATAACACGATAATTACGGAAGACAACCGAGTGTTTGGGAGCTTCATCATACCAATGGCTCGAAGTGTCATGGTTTTGAGGTTGTTTTGTGTCATTTTTTGGTGGCCGTTTTGTGTCTTGTTCTTCATTTGTGTTGTTTAGTGTTTTCTTGATAAATACTTCCTCCGTTCCTAAATATAAGTCTTTGTAGAGATTCCACTATGAACCACATACGGATGTATATAGATGCATTTTAAGTATAGATTCATTCATTTTGTTCTGTATGTAGTCCATCTAGTGGAATCTCTACAAAGACTTATATTTAGGAACGGAGGGAGTATTAGACAATGTGACGACGATTGGTGTCTTTTCTATAAAAAATCTTTCACAACCTTTTCTAAGGAATAGCATTGCTAAATGAATAAAGAATCCAACACATATCAAAGCTCTCACTTTCTTTTGTGTTTTCTGAAAGTAAAACGTAACAGTACCCGCGTCAGTAGCCTACAAGCCAAAGACGGATTTCAGACAGATTACATCCGGCAGCTTATTTTTTTTAATTTTAACCCAACCTAGTTATGCAAGTACTCCCTCCGTTCACTTTTCATCAATGTTCTGAATATTTTAATATAGACTATATACGGACTGAAATTATGAACATACTGAAGTACATACTAAAACGCGTCTATACATCCGATTAAAAAAAATAGAACATCTTATAATACGGAACGTAGGGAGTAGTAAAAGAGGATAAATACGCCTTTGTATTTCGAAAGCGTAAATGGTTATCCCTCAGATACGCTTTGCTTCACCCTAGCGGAGCATCACAGATAGCGTCACTGTAATCCCCCACCCCAAAATCAGAGATCGGATCGATCCGCCGGCGGCCACGCCGGTCAGGTGTCCCCGGCGGCGAAGCTCGGCGCGACGACGGACCCTTCCTGGCGATGGGGTGCGGTGGGAGTCGTACAGGCGCGCGGCGGCGGCGGTCTCGATGGCGTCGCCGCTCCAGGGTGTTCCATTCCGGCGTCGTCGTCGGTGCGAGCGGGACGGGGCACAGCGGTGGCGGTGGGGTTGGGGCGGTGGCCCGACCAACAAGACACTGGCGGTGAACTTCCAAAAGGTACCAGTGGCCCTCATCGCATAGCGCCATTCATCAAGTGATTTTAAATCAAATTAGTTGATTTTGGTTTTCAATTACTCACTCCAAATGGTCGAGTAGAATCACGAGACACTGCCAATTTGTGGTGGCGAGTCTGTTTTGTAGAGTAGCTTACATGTTGCGTGTTCTGTGGTCTGAAGAATCTGCATAGCCTGATTTCTGTTGTCTGAAGAATCTGCTGTCCAAGTTGTGTCCTTGTCAGCATAGTGAACTCTGCTTTAGCTTGCACATGCTGTATTTGTGGAGAAGTAATTCTAAAGAAAAAAGGAAAAAAAATGTTATTCAGACATAAGGTTGTCTCCTCACTGAAGCTAGCACATCACTAAGGCCTTTGGAGACGCATTACCTGACGTGCAACCGGCAGATCCTCACAGAAGTTAGCCCAATCATCAAATCAAATGATTTCATTGCGGTTCTCAAGTTAAGTATTATTCATTGCTTGGAGGTCGAATGGAATTAAAGTATTATTCATTGCTTTCCACATATACATTACAGCTAGAATCGGATGCTAGCTGCTACTCTTCTAACCAAAGCACCCCCCCCCCCCCCCCCCCCCCAAAAAAAAGTTACTTCTTGATCTGTTCAGCACCTGGTGTTGTTTCCTGCTATAATCTCCGCCTTAAATTTGTAGCTTTGAGCAATCACTTTGGAAGAAACAACATTTCAACTCCTCATATAAATTTCAATAAAAAAAAACTCCTCATATAATTGTCATTTTGGTGCTGCACTGAATGACATGAATTTGCCTACCCTGCAATTAGAATGAGCTTGTTGTGCATCATAAGTTAACTGGACTAATTTGAAACAAACTGACCAGTTGTTTTCTTAAGCATATGGGTGTTGCAGCGGTTAATTGGTAATTGGGAGCAATACAGCCTTCGCTAGAAAAAAAGTGGAATGACTGACGTGCAGTTTTGGACTAAAGTAGCTGCCTTGCCTGGCCTGCAAGGATCATTGATCCTCCAGCTCCATATCTTACCTCCTTGCTGCTTTTGGTAAAGCATCAGATGCTCTCTCTGGTACTAGAATGAAACCTAAAGTATAGTTTGCTCCAAGGCTAATAAGCTGACAGTATTCTGCAGGGAAACCAAAAGGATATTGGCAGGGACCAATATCTTCAGAACTAGCATTAGCACCAACACCTCATATCACAGCAAGAAAGCAACGAGAAGCATGGAGGCGACGGCGGTTAGCTTGGGCAAGGCTGTGCTCGACGGTGCGCTGGGCTATGCTAAGTCCAAGGCGGCAGAGGAAATCGCGCTGCAGCTCGGTGTCGAGCGCGATGTGAACTTCATCAAGGACGAGCTGCAGATGATGCAGTCGTTCCTGATGACGGCCGATGAGGAGCAAAGCCACAATAAGGTGCTCACCACCTGGGTGAAACAGATTGGGGTCCTGGCCTATAAGGTGGAGGATAGCCTCATGGATTTCGGCCTCCACTCGGAGAAAAAACCATTCTTGGGCTGCATCCCCCGCAACCCAGGTGATCGACGCCGCATTGCCAGGGAGGTGAAGGAGCTGAGGGCCGAGGTGGAGGATGTGAGCAACAGGAATCTGCGCTATCGCCTCATCAAGGAGAGTTCAGGCTCTAAGCCTACCGCGGTAGAGGAGCAGGCCAGCAATGCCACTGCAGCACTGTTTGGCATCAACGAAGCAAGACTTGCCGCCTTGGAGCATGAAAAATCATCAGAGGCAGACCTCCACCAGCTGATTACCAGCAATGATGTGGACCTTAGGGTGATCGCCATGTGGGGCACTAGCGGTGATCTCGGGAAGACGTCCGTCATCCAAGGGCTTTATGATGACCCAAAGGTATTGAAAAGGTTTGGATTCCGTGCTTGGATTAGGTTGATGCATCCTTTCAATCCGCAAGAGTTCCTCTGGAGCTTGGTAAGGCAATCTTATGAAAATTCCCTTGAGGAGCTTGGAAAGCCTGAACAAGAAACAAGTGTCGGGGCTAATGTTCTGGCCAAGATGGAGAAGATGGATCAAAGTGATTTAGTCCGTGTGTTTAATGCACAGTTGTGTAGCAATAGCTACCTGATTGTGATTGATGACCTATCCACAATAGTGGAATGGCATTGCATTAAGAAGTACTTTCCCGATAACAAGAAACAAAGTCGAATCATCGTTTCGACGCTGCAAGCTGAAATTGCAAGCTTGTGCACAGAGAAACCATTACAAGTTTCGGTGTTGAAGCAGTTGTCATGTGATCAAACTATTTATTTGTTCCACAAGAAGGTAAATATTTTTCCTGTATATTTTCTGCCATGTATTTGTTCCTTTTTCTATATGAATGATTGATTGTTCTTTCATTTCACGTCTAATTGCAGAATTCAGAGGAGCAGATCAGCATGAGCAGTGTTCGTGTGGAAATGTACGACACCAATGATGAAGCAATGCTTGCTGCTGTGGAGGAGGAGAAACAGAAGGTAGGACTCTGCCAGAAATTAAATAATGTTACTTGCGTTGTCTGGATAATATTTGTGTTGTATAAATGTTTCGTAGTGTGCTCCCTTAACATGCACGTTCAAGCAGTGGAATGAGCTAATCCTGTTCAGAGTTGCGTTAATTTAAAATGTGAAGGTGTTTTTTTCAAGTTGAACTGAGGATATAAATGAGAACTTAGATAATTTGCTGGGAATTGCACATAGAAAATCATCAATGTTTAGAAATACCTGCAGTTAGTTTTGATGCAAAAATGTGTAGAGACACGTCCATAAATTCTCATAGATCTGTTTTTTGTTCAGGCTATGCATGCATCTTGTTCTGACGAGCCCACTTTCAATTCAAACAACGTTACTACTACTGAGAAACACACAACAATGCCCGCCATTGAAATACAAGAGGAATACCATGAACTTAATAATGCAGGTGAAGAAAAAGTTCATAACTCAACTGCTAGAAAGAAGTTTGACCGCAGCAGGACATTGGCACTGGCTGATGAAGTGCTCTGTGGGCGAGAAACAGAGAAATCTATTCTTATCAAATTAGTTAGCCATCCAGACAACGATCAAGGCTGTAAGGTGATCTCAGTTTGGGGAATGGGGGGTCTTGGAAAAACCACCCTTGTCAGAAGCATCTATCGAAGCCAGCAGCTTGGTAGCTGGAAGCGTGCTTGGGCCACTGCATTGCGTCCTTTTAACCCTGAAGTACTCCTTAGAGATTTGGCTATGCAACTTCAGGATACTATTCAAGAAGGTCCTGCCGGATTAACAGCAACTGGAACACAAAAGAAAAGCATATCAGTACTGAAACTTCAAGACTTGAAGGATGAGCTAGCTAGGGTACTAAAATCGAAAAGGTGCCTTGTTGTTCTTGATGATATATCATCCACTTCGGAATGGGATTTGGTCAAATCATGTTTGGATAATGCTGGAAGGATCATAGTCACCACAAGACAAAAAAATGTGGCCAAAAAGTGTTCAAGAGAAGACAAGAACATGTACTGTCTCGAAGGTCTGAAAGATGATGATGCACTTGACCTCTTCATAAAGAAGGTAGTTTTGTAACTAGTACCATTTCTTCTCTTTCATATAAGTTTTGCTTCACATGATATTCGTACGCTTGATATTTCTCTCAATTCAAAATTTAGAAGTATTAAAGCTGATGTCTTCTTTGAAGAAAGTGTTAATCACTAATAGTTCATACCAAAATATTATATCTGGAAAATGTCCACCAACAGATCAGGGAAAATATTCGATAAATATTAGATCTGAACTCGCCTGCTGATTTCTGGGTAAGCTCCATGGTCTGTTTGTGTGATTGGGTAGCTTTCTTGAACAATGCAAGTGTAGCCTCCCGATGTGCAGCGTGCTTGGACCTCCTGTGGTCTTGGGCCGGTGATGGCCATGGGCTGGTAGTTTGTGTGTGCTATCTGGACTATGCTAGTGGTGTTTCTGTAGATCCGTCAGAGGCGGGGGCAGCAGCAAGCATGTTGATACGCCGATTTGAGCTATGTCTGGTGGCTTGCTTGATCTGCGAGGCATTGTCTAGCTCCCAGGTTCACGGTGTGATCCACGACGCAGAGGTGTTGCTGCTTCGTCTGCCAATGGAGGGGGACATGGACGAACTTGTGCCATTTCATCCTGGTGATGTTGCTTGTACACCTGTGTTGGCTGGTATATCAGTAGTTATCAGTGCCTCAGACTGCAAGGACGATGACCATGCTTTGGCTAGCTTGGGTTGTCTACATCATGAGGCGGCAGGAGGATGACATTTAGTAGCTCAGGAGTTTGTTGTGATAGATGTAGAGTGTGGCAGGTTGTCGACCACGTTTGGTAGTTCAACATCTTTATGCCATGTCCAGGGCATCGCATGTGCTTGTTTGGGTCAAGCCAGGGCTTTCTCCTCATTGTGGGGGTCACGCCGTATTTGACCTACTTTATCGGAGGAGGATGCACCATGGTGGGGGGAAGCCTTTGTCAATGGTGTGAGGTTGTGATTCACTGTTGCTGATGGGCTACCGTCTTTTCTCAAGTTGGGGTGCATGTGTGTGCGCGTGTTCATGTGTGGATGGCATCAAAGCCATTGTTGGTTTATTGGAGTGTGTGTTGTAATGAGCACCTAGCGATTTGGTGGCTATTGTCCTCTGCGTTGGTGTTTGGATGTACTTGCATATTCTTAGCCAACATTTTTTTAAATAATGGAATAAAATGCAAAGCTTTTGCGCATTTTTGGAAAAAGTTTCATTGAAAATTTGCAGTTTTTGTCCTGTGCAAGCGAATTTGAAGAATTAAAGTATTAATTTTGTGCCCTCAATTTTTTCCACATGCTATAGAAATGCAACAAAGATTACGTTGGGATTGTAATCAGGTAGGTTCAGACAATCAAATCACATTCTTTCTTGCCCTGAGCAACGTTCTGTAAATGTTTTGCCTCCTTGATTTAGTTGTAGCGTCAAATGTTCTCACCATACCCGAGTGATACATGTCTGTTTTTAATGTAAGCTGGTGAAGTCGCTAATTACTTTGTTAGGCGTGAGTCTCTTTTTTCCCGGTATTTCTTGGAGTCGAGCAATACTGTTCTTTTGCCTGTACTGTTCGAGTGAATCTTATCATGAAATTGAATAAAAATTGTCAACCAATCATCAGGTTTGTTACCAGGCTTATGCGCACAAATTTTAAGGGCTAAAGTAGCAACCTTGTTATCCTCAAATTTATTTATTCATTTCATAAGAAAAATTTGCAACATTATTAAAAAAATGTAATTGTGCAAAATACTTGAAATTTTTTAATCGTGATTTCTTCAGAATTTCTTGGAAGCACAATTTTTTTAAAACTGGGGCATGTGCTCCTATGTGCATATTTGAATTATCACACTCATGCTCTCAGGTGCACACTTTAATTTTAACAGTATCTAGGATCACAATGTTTAGTGCACAACTTAGATACAAGGTAATTTGAATGCTGATGAATTCTCCATATGAAGAGAATTTCATTTTATATCACTGTCAAGTAAGAGTAAGAAAAGGGAAATTTCAACAAAAAGGTTAAAAGTCCGAAAGAATAATTTCATGAAAAACTTATCCTAAGGGTCAAGGATTTAGTTACAGAATCTACAACTTGAAGCTAGGACAAACAAGTTTATATTATTTCATATTCTTAGTTTAGCAACAATAATTCTTTAATCCAAATAGTTAACTTTGTCAAAATATGTCCATTACAGGTATTCAAGGACAATATTGACAAACATGATTTAGACCCAGCTATGATGGAGCAAGCAAGATTCATCCTACATAAATGTGATGGACTTCCCCTTGCAATATCGACTATCGGTGGATTCCTAGCCAGCAAGCCAAAGAATGCTATTGAATGGAAGAAGATGAATGATCAAATTAGAACTGAATTGGAGATAAATCCTGAACTTAGGACAATAAAAACAATTCTTATGAGGAGCTATGATGGTTTGCCATACCATCTCAAATCTGTTTTCTTATACCTGTCCATATTTCAAGAAGATCATAGAATTAGGTGGGGTCGCTTGGTGAGGCGGTGGATTGCAGAGGGTTATTCAAGGGATATGCATGGCATGACTGCAATTGAACTTTGTCGGAGGTACTTTGATGAGCTATTGGATAGGAGTATGATCCTGCCAGGAGAAGGGACAGACCAATACAGTCAGAAAATCAATTCTTGCCAACTTCATGATATGATCCGTGAAATATGCATCTCAAAAGCTAGGGAGGAAAACCTTGTTTTCACGCTGGAAGAAGGATGTTGTTTGAGTGACACACAAGGTGCAATACGTCATCTTGTCATTGGCAGCAACTGGAAAAGGGATAAAGATGTGCTGGAGAGCAAGCTAGACTTTTCACACGTACGGTCATTGACCGTGTTCGGAGAGTGGAGATCGTTTTTCATCTCTGACAATATGAGGTTCCTCCGAGTGCTTGACTTAGAAGACACACTGGAGTTAAAAGATCATCATCTTGATGATATTGGGCAGCTCCGTCACCTCAAGTATCTTTCTCTTCGAGGATGTCGGAACATTTTATACCTGCCTAATTCTTTTCAAAATTTGATGCACCTTGAAATGCTGGATGTCAGAGGTACACGTATATATGAGTTGCCAACAACAATCACCAATCTTCTGAAGCTACAGCATCTCCGTGCAGATAGTTATTACTACAACGATGGTAATGTCAAGGGAGAGGGTGACATAGTTAAGAAGTATAAATATTACACTAAACATACTTCCACATGTGGAATATGTGGCATTTGTCTGTGCAGATGTCATCTTTTCTTGAGGCCACAAGTTTTAGATGCTGGTTTGAACAGATATGATATATTCAATCTATACCGCTTCCAGAAGATGAAGCTAGATGGCATTATACTTCCTAAAGGGATTGGTAAATTGAAGGCCCTTCACGCACTAGGTGCTGTGGATGTCTCCGGGAGAAACGGAAACGCCACTATAAAAGAGTTTGGAGAGCTTACTCAGCTACGTAAGCTTAAAGTGGGTGGTCTGAGCTACAGAAACATCAATGAGTTATGGTCTGCCACTGCTGGTCATAATCATCTTCAATCTTTATCAGTTGAAATAGGCAAACCATACCAAGAGAGGAATGTGTTAGATGGCTGTTTGGGTGAAGGTTTGCTGCCACCAAGCAGCCTTGAGAGCCTCGCTCTGCTTGGTAAGCTAGTCACTGTAACAGAATGGATCCATAAACTTCAGAATCTCTCCAAGTTGGTGCTCATGGATAGCAGATTGGAGCAAGATGATGCCATACAAGCCCTTGGGTTACTACCAAATCTTGCAGTTCTACGTCTGGGGATTGATACGTTCGGTGGGACACAACTCCATTTCCATAGCTCATCTTTCCCGAGTCTCATGGTGCTGGAGTTGTATTTGTTAGAAAACCTCCAGTCGGCGCTGTTTGAAAAAGATGCAATGCCTAAGCTCGAGCTGCTACAAGTTGGTCGGTGCTACAAGCTGGATGCATTCTGCGGGCTGCCAGCCCTCACAAGCCTCAAGGAAGTTCAGTTGGGTAGTCATCGTCTCAGCGAAACATTGAAGAAATCGGTACAGGGTCAGGTAGCGGAGCATATGAGGCACGTCAGAGTGAATATTGTTGACAAAACTTTGTTTGTATGTATGTACATATAGATTCCATGGGAGACCAAAGATTGGTGTGTGTAGACAGTTGCTCTTGTAATGGTTCCTCTAGTACTAGTGTAGTGGACACCGCCATGGCAGAATAACCACTCATTGCTTGGCAGAAGAATTCAGTGTAATGGTTACTTTTTTCTTTGTTTCTGTCTCCTGCATGCTACAGTTGTGTACTTGCTGGGTTTGAATTTGAAGTCGGGTCATTAACCAACTACCCGTGAAACTGAATATTTGGCTGAACCTTCGAATCGAATGCGTTTCTCAGGTTCAGTTAGTTAGTGTTAGTGATGCTGGATTGGTTGTTGCACTGCCAAGTGAAGCCAAAAAAAGAAGAGCAGAGCAGCAACAAACAGGGGTACAATGACAAGAGTCCGTTTATTCAGAGTCGAGACGGTGCATAGCATAGGATAGGTGCTGCCAAGCACTGAAGAAGGGCCAAACGTTCGTTGAACCAAGAACGGGGCAGTCTACGTTGAGGAGAGTGATTTGATGTTGAGTGGTACTCCCTCCATTTCCTTATACAAGGCCATAAACTCAAATTACAAGTACCAATGTAAAATTTAATGACTGCTTCGTAACTCAATTATTCTTTTCGTTAACTGGGATCATTAATACGCCCACATGCATGCAAAGAAGGCATGGAAAGGAAGTAGCACACTCTCATTATGACTACATGCATGCAAGTATTAAATAAGTTGGTAGTACGAGGAAACATCATTACTTTTTGCCTCGATTACTGTTAGTGGCCTTGTATAGATGCAAATTGTATTTTTTATAGTGGCCTTGTATAAGGGAATGGAGGGAGTACTACTTATTTATACACCTAGAACTAGGAGGAGGAGAGCATACACGTCAGGGGCGGTTCGTCCATCTCCATCTGGGCGGGCGGAAGGACGGTTCAGAATTCTTCAGATTTACAAGGCTATATATAGATGCTCGGCTGAATACGGCAGGATAGTAATGCATAGAATAGAAAAACCACAAGCTACTCACCTTTGCATTTCCTTTGTTGTATTGTAGTAGAGCATCAAACGTTAATTAGTCTACTACTCTCTCCGTCCGAAAAAACTTGTCATCAAAATGGACAAAAAGGAATGTATCTAGATAGTTCTAGATACATTCCGTTTTGTCCATTTTGATGACAAGTTTTTTTGGACGAAGGGAGTACTTGTAGCAGAAGCCAAGCAAAGGACAGGAGCAACAAACAACGACAGAGCCCATATATTCAGAGCTGAGACGGAGCAGTCACCCTGTCTGAAGTGGCAACTCCCAGCTGTACATTTACAAACCCGTAAGCTCAAATTCCTTTTTTTTTTATTTCCCTTTTTCCCTAACTAATGTAAGTATTTGCTAATAAAAACACAGAGTGGCTTATGCATATCACAACGAAATTTAATTTCACAACTCGATCTTTTTCTTGTTGTGGCTCCCAGGTTTACAACTCTGTAAGCTCAAATTCCTATTTTGTTTATTTCCTTTTTTCTAACTAATATATTTGCTAATAAAAGTATAAAACACGAAGTGGGCTATGCATGTCACAACTGAATTTAATTTTTTTTAAAACAAAGACACTGGGCGCGTCCGGCTTTAAATTAATAAAGCCCACAAACAGGCAGCGTAACTGACACGGACTGAGATTACACACACGAGCACGGAGACTCCGATCAAGAGGCAGCGCAAAGTCTGAAAGGTTATCGAACAGGCCAAAAGCAGCATTGAGCAAGCGAAGAAGATTACACGGCACCCAGCCGGAGCTTAGAGCACGCAGGCTCGCTCGTGCGCCGTCCAAAAGGGCCACTTCACGTCGAAGAAGAGGCGGGTGGCTCCCTAGCCATCAGGTAGACTTGACGAAGACGTTCTTGTGCGTGTTGGAGTTTATCAGCATCCTTGCGCCTCGCCAACGGATTCCACTGCTGCAGAAAAAGGTTGCATTTGTAGATGATATTAGCAGGGTGAGATGGGAAAATGCCTTCGAGTCAGAGGGCCCAGGCCATCGCCCCTACACAGCTCCAGAGAACGCGATTGTTGCCACCGTGAACCGAGTCGACAATGACCATGAGATCAGCAGTCGAGCCCGGGTTCCATGAGGTGTTGGCTGCGGTGCGAAACGCAGCCCAAGCGAAACGCGCCAACGGGCAGCGGAAGAACACATGATTCGCGTCTTCCGGGACGTTGCACAAAGCACATAGACCGGAGGACGGGCCGTTGCATTTGGCAACATTAGCCGAGGTAGGCAATCTGTTGCGGAACAGTTGCCAAAAGAACACCTTAATTTTAAGCGGGAGTCGCGCAGTCCATAAGCCCTTCGGCGCGCGAGAGGACTGGCCCTGACAGAGTTTTCGGTACAACGACTTGACGGAAAACTTGCCGGATGAGGTGAGAGACCAAGATACTGTGTCCTCATGCGGGGAAAGCGCGACCGGCGCGATAAGATCAAGCAAGGCCGTGTAGTGAGCTTGTTCCGAGCCTGTTAGCTCCCGTTTGAAGGAGATCGCGGGGAGGGGGGAGGAGGCAAGTGCCGTCGCAACCTGCTGCTCCGGGTTGACCGCCAAGCTGTATAGGTCTTGGAAGTCTTGCCATAAAGGCCGGTTTCCTACCCAATGGTCTAACCAAAACCGGGCCGAGCGCCCATTGCCAATGCCTAACTTGGCCCCCACAGTGAAGGCCAGCCGGACCGCTTGCAGGTCGTTCCAGAAAGGAGAGCCCCTCGTCACTCCTTCGAAAAAATTCCCAGAGGGGAAGTACTTTGCACGCAACAGGTCAACCCACAGACCCGTCGCCCCCTGCAAGAGTTTCCAGATCCACTTACACATCAGCGCGATGTTGAGGATTCTAGTATTCGTGATCCCAAGCCCTCCCTGGGCTTTGGGCCGGCACACCGCGTCCCACCTGACCATGTGATACTTACATTTGGGCCCCGATCCTTCCCAAAAGAAACGGGACCTGGACCATGTGATACTTACGTTTGGGCCCCGATCCTTCCCAAAAGAAACGGGACCTGGGTGTATCCATCTTGGCATGCACCCCTTCCGCCAAAAGGAAAAGACCCATGGCGAATTGCGGGAGCGAGGAGAGGCTTGCGTTCGTAAGCACCAGCCTAGCAGCCGAGGACATAAACTTACCCCTCCACGGGCAAACCCGCCCACCCACCTTAGTCCAGAGCGGAGCCCACCCCTCGATCGAGATGCGTTTGGCGTCCAACGGGAGGCCCAGATAAGTAAACGGGAGTTTACCCAGTTTACAATTAAGTAGCTCCGCAATGCGACTACCTTCGAGCTCGTCCATGCCCATGGGCATCACTTCACACTTGTGAAAGTTGATTTTAAGGCCCGACATGAGTTCGAAGCAAATAAGCAGGGCCTTGATAGTGGCCACGCTGTGGAGGTCCGGCTGAAAAAGCAATAGTGTATCGTCCGCATATTGCAAATGAGATATCCCCCCTGGGATGAGGTGTCCCAACACCCCTTTGATGTGTCCAGCCTCCACCGCTTTCCGCAGCATAGCTGCCAACGCATCCGCTACAAAATTGAACAAGATCGGTGACATGGGATCACCTTGGCGTAAGCCACGTTTGCTCCTGAAGAAGTTCCCTACTTCTCCATTAACCGAGACCGCAGTCTGGCCCTCCGAGACCAATTGCATGACTCGATGCACCCACGCCGGCGAGAACCCACGGCTAATAAGGGTTTGACGGAGAAAATCCCAATTAACGCGGTCATATGCCTTCTCGAAGTCTAACTTGAGTAGAATCGCAGGTTCTTGCGTGCGTTTAAGTTCGTGTAGGGTTTCTTGTAAGGCTAACGGGCCCTCCAAAATATTCCTCCCTCGGATGAAAGCCGATTGCGCACGACTAATGGTACGATGGGCGATCGGCGAGAGGCGAGTAGCGCAGCCTTTGGCGCATATTTTGAAAGGAACGTTGATGAGCGCAATGGGTCTGTACTGACGAACACTACACCATGCACCAGAATTCCCTACCAATGTGTGTTGGGAAAAAGTCACTATTGCCGACCCACGGTTGGCCGTGAAAGTTTCTAACAGATTGTGGGTCGGGAAAATTCTTTACGGTGACACACTGTTGGTCGGGAATGATAAAACATATACCATCGAAATGTCGGTCGGGAATTCCCTTATGGCCCACGGACCATCGGTCGGCAAATAATCCCGACCAACAGCCAGATGCTAAATGGGCCTCGCGCGCGAACGGCCAAATTTTAGCGCGAAGGATCTGGCCCAGCCCGCGAAATGTTTTTTTCCCAAATCACTTCAATCCCCACGAAGGGCCAAATCCCTAGCATTTTCCCCCACACCGCCGCCCTCACACCTTGCTCGATCCAGCCAGTCCACCGCCGCCCCACGCCTCCCGCTGGTCGTTCTCCACGCCGTCCCGCGCGCCGTCCTACCCGCCCTGCGCCGCCCCGTCGACCTCCGCTGCGCCGTTCTCCGCTGCGCCGTCCTGCCCGCCCTGTGCGGCCCGCGCCGTCCTGCCCGTCCATCTCCGCCCCGCGTCGTCCTGCCAGCGTTTTGATTTTCAGTTTGTGATTTTTCTCGCCCTAGGCCGAGATGGCCGAATTTCGGTCGTTTTTAAAAATTTCGGCCGAAATTTGACCAAATTTTGACTGAAATTTGATTAAAATTTGACCAAAATTTCTCAAATTTGACCAATTTCGGCGGAAGATAGATTTCGCCCTAGGCCGAGATGGCCGAAATTCGGCCGAAATCCATTTTTTTCGGCCGAAATTCAAAACCCTGCGTCCTGCCCATCCATCACCGCCCCGCGCCGTTCTCTCCGGGTGGCTGCTTCAGCTTGTATCGGGGCAGTGTGCGGCTGAGGTACAACTGCTCTCTCTCTCTCTCTCTCTCTCCACTAGTTGTCAAGCCACACACACTTGGCCGTGCTGTGAGTACAGCGGGTACAGTTTCTTACATGCAAATTCAGGTTCTTTGGGAGCATATCTAATTTACAGCTCTTCACCAAGATTTTTTATCTACTCTACTCTCTCAGGGCATTTACAATAGAGGCACTCAAATAGAAGGGTAGTATATTTTCATCTCTCTGTACATGCGACCTGATTTCATTTCTCTTTTGTTTTTGTTGCAGGTAGCACAGAGAACCACTACTGGTACCATTGAGCAGAGGAAGAAGAGTAGAATCATTGGTACTTAGTGACCAGCTTGTGGTATTTGATTGTACCAGCCATAATATTTGCCTGAACCAAACACCACCTTAGTGCATAAGGTGTGTGGAGTGTCCACTGTTTAATTTTCTTTTAGTATATGATTTGTTAATGGAGTGCTTTTAGCCTGGCTGTTTGATTCAGAAATTATGTGAATAACTGAAATGGTAGATAGATAGGAGTTAGTGGCTAACAAACAGATATTATTTATGAAATTGGTGAGCGTAATATCTTGTTGGTATTTTGTAACAAATGTGGCTCCAAGATTTATTGAAGTTGTTATCTTAGTGTGTTCCTAGCATAACCCAGCCAATGTTGCGTGTGAACATGAATTGAAGGTTTTTCTTAGGCTTCGGCTCTTATGCATTTTTTCCTTCAGGAGGCTACACCGTGGGAGCTCATCTTCAAGAGATCATCCACCGACGTGCTTACTGCATCCACTCAAGTGAGTTCCTCTGCCCCACTCAAGTCCAGAGGCCCTCCATGTGTGTGGATGCCATGAATATGTAGAGATGCCTCCTTATGTTTGGCACTGATTTTTGTAGTGTGTAATCTAGTTGGTTATTAGGATTCTTGCTACCAACGACTCAACTTCCAGCAGCGGCGCAGTAATCCCCTTCCGTGCTTGTCACGACATCCTCCACTAGTTGGTGAGTCAACCATATCTTTGGTCTGTTTATTTATGGTGGCATCTACCTTTGCTATGTGTACTACCATTGAATTGGTTCTATGATTCTTACTTTCTTTTCCGAGCCATTGTATTTATAGTACTTCAAGTAATTCCTTGCATTCTCTGGTTGTGATATTATCTGTTCAGGATTTAGTGTGTATTTGTAGTGACCAAGTGTGAAGCTAGCTACCATGGATAGAAGTTGGATGGATGCGCCTAGGTATAACGCAGCATATATGTTTTAAATTTTTTAGATGCTGAAACTATATATAACACACTACACATGTACACTTGCATGTAGGCATGCAGAGAAGTACTTACAAGGGCTCGCCAAATTCCTAGGCTTTGCATTTAATAAATCATCGGTCGAGAATAAAATCTTATGTCCTTGCAAAAACTGTGTGAACTCATACTGGAGAGAAGAGTCTGAAGTCCGTGAGCACCTGGTATGCGAGGGATTTGTAGATGGCTACAAACAGTGGATGTTCCATGGAGAATGTGTCTCTTCTTCTTCCATTCCTCCAAATCTGGATGAGGGTGACGATAGGGATGAGGGCGATGATATGTCTGATTTGCTAAGAGACCTTGCTGCTGGTTTGGATAAAGAGGGAGATCTTGAAGATGATTGTGGTTTGGATCAGGATGATTCTTTTCTAGAATCTCTCCACAAACTTGAAGCTGATTCTAGACAAGAGCTATATCCAGGCTGTAAGAATTTCTGAAAGCTTCGTTTCCTAGTGAGACTTCTTCACACCAAACTACTTGGAGGGTGGTCTGATAGAAGTTTTGATCTGCTGTTAGATCTACTAACAGATGCTTACCCTCAGTCCGCAATACCCAAAAACTCCAATGAAGCTAAAAAACTAGTCAAATGCCTAGGACTTGGGTATGTTAATATCCATGCATGTGAAAATGATTGCATTCTATTTTGGAAGAACAATGCCAATGCCAATTCATGCCCAGAATGTAAGGCTTCAAGATGGAAATCTGAAAGGAAGAGTGCAGATGGGAAACGTCTCCACAAGTTCCTAAGAAGGTTCTTCGTTACTTCCCAATAAAGAAGAGGCTTCAAAGGTTGTTTGTGTGTTCCAGAACTGCGGCTCTCACAAGATGGCATGCAGAAGAGCGCACACAAGATGGCTTGATTAGGCATCCTAAAGATTCCCTCCTTTGGAAAGATTTTGATGAAAAAAATAAAGATTTTGCAAAAGACAGCAGAAATCTTAAGCTTGTAGTATGTGCCGATGGTTTTAATCCATTTAGATCCATGAATCTCAGCTATAGCATTTGGCCAGTATTATTGATTCCTTATAACTTTCCACCCTAGATGATTATGAAGCAATCAAATTTCATCCTATCACTGTTGATTCCTGGCAGAAATTCACCTGGTAGTGATATTGATGTCTATCTTGAGCCACTAGTTGATGATATGGTAGATATGTTTCTTGATGGTGTCAGGACCTATGATGCTTCAACAGGAGAGTATTTTCAGTTGCATGCTGCCATAATATGCACAATTACGGATAAACCGGGTCTTGGGTCTTTGGTTGCCTGTGCTTCCTCTGGAGAAGGAGCTTGCCCTGAATGCCACTCTCAATTATGTTCTCTTAAGCTAAAAAATGGTAGCAAGACTTGCTATATGGGGCATCGTAGGTTCTTACGTGCAGATCACCCCTTGAGGTATGATACACGCACATTTGGTGACATAGAACGTGGGACATCGCCGGTTCCACTTTCCGGTAGGCAAATCTTAGAGCTGACAGAAAATATGCAAACCAAGTTTGGGAAGGATCCTATAACGAAGAAGCCTAGAACTAAGAAACGCAAGAAAGGGGATCCGCTGATCATTTGGAAAAGAAAGTCTATTTGGTTTAAACTACCATATTGGAAGGATTTGAAGATGCATCATAACTTTGATATCATGCACATAGAAAAAAATGTGTGTGAGAACATAGTTAACACTTTGTTGGCAGTCAATGGAAAAACCAAGGATAATATTAATTCTCGATATGACCTTCAAGCACTCAATATTAGAAAGGATCTTCAACCTATTGATCTTGATGATGATGAAGTTTTTTTTCCTCCGGCACCTTACACAATGGAATCTGATCAGCAGAGGACATTTTGCAAAGTATTTAAAAATGCCATGTTTCCTAATGGTTATGCATCTGACATACGCCGTAACGTGCATGTTAAGGAGAAAAAGATAACTGGGCTAAAGAGCCATGACAACCATGTCCTTTTGCAAGACTTGCTGCCACTTGCAGTGAGAAGAACATTACCAGAAAGAGTGAGTGCGGTACTGATTCGTGTGAGCAGATTTTTCAAGCGAATGTACTCACAGGTTATTCGCATAAGTGACATGCAAAGGTTGCAGGATGAAATAGCTGAGACCTTGAGCCTTCTTGAGGCCATATTCCTCCCATCATTTTTTGATATTATGGTGCATTTGATGGTTCATCTTCCAGCACAAGCAATGATAGCTGGTCCAGTACATTTTCGCAGCATGTGGGCTGTAGAGGGGTATATAGGAACGCTCAAGGGACATGTCCACACCAGAAGTCATGTGGAAGGATCAATTGCAGAGGGCTATTTGTTTGATGAGAGCTTGACATTTTTCTCATACTATTTGGATGATGAGAGTCGGTTGAATCGAGCTAGGAATGATGGAGGTTTGGATATGGAAGTTGATGATACAACTCCTTTCTTCCACAACATTGGTCGAGGGCTAGCTGGCAAGTGCATGGTGATGTTAGATAACAAAACTTGGCTGCAAGCTCACAGATACGTCTTGTTCAATTATGACAACATAGAACCATACCTAGAGTAAGATATCCCTACTATGTATTGTTGTTAGGTTATTTCTCTCCTCCTTGTCAATTAATAAATATAACCTATATGCAGCAAACATATGGATTACCTTTCTTCTATTGGTGTTCAAAGTCATCGAGAAGTCAAGCATGTGCATTACGAGACCTTTCATGAGTGGTTTAAATTGCACGTAAGTGGGCATGTGACTGTCAACCTATAAGACATATAATTCCATCCCATTGTAGAGTAACAATAGCATTTCATAATCACAGGTGGCAGAAATGGGCGATGAAGCACCTCATGAGATAAAAATATTAGCTAAAGAGCCAAACTTGGTTGCTACGAAGTATAGTAGCTACACTATAAATGGGACAGACTTTCATACACAATCATATGATGAGGGCCGGTCATTTCAGAGTAGTGGAGTAGCTCTTGTTGCACAAACCACATCCTTTGCAAAAGGAAAAGGTGACAATATTAGTGTAAGAAACAAGACCTATTATGGCATTATAAAGGAAATTCTTGAGTTGAATTATCAACATGAAGGGAAAGTAGTGTTGTTCAAATGTGACTGGGTTGATAATCGTGTAGAAGATGAATGGGTGCAAACTGATCAGTTTGGAATTACTTCTGTGAATTTCAAGCATTTGTTCAATACCGGTGAGAAAATATCAGACGAGCCCTTCATATTAGCCACACAAGCAACTCAAGTTTACTATGTTGAAGATCCCATTGATGCTGAGTGGTCTACTGTTGTTGTTCCATCATTATATGACATAGAAGAATCTAAAGATGACAATGGTAATGTTTTATGTGTGACGTTGCCTGATCCATGTACTGCTATACGTGTGAGTGTTGCGGATGGATGCATTGGTTCTGCTAGGACAGATATAGATGGAGTAGTTCTTAAAACAAGTGATATTGAAAAAAAGTAAGTGTTGTGTATGATCCTCTAATGTTTTGTATTTTCAGCGATGTACTCACATAGTGTGTCTTTTGCAGGAGGAAAAATGGCAAGCGCAAACGGAAGAGCTAAAGATGGTGGGGTCACGGAGGAACAACTGAAAGCGGTAGAGTATGAACTACTGAGAAGCAAGACCATTGAACAGAATGATAAACGGCTAGCAGCGGTACGAGCAGCAAGAGCTTCTATGCAGGAAGATATGGAAGCGAACCAAGCCCCCCAAAAGAAAAGAAAGGTATGTAGCCCTGAAGATGTTCTACCTGAAGGAAGCAAATGTAGCTTGCAACACTAAACTATATCTATGCAGGCACCCTCCAGCGCACCTATAAGCGCGAATGAAGGACGTGTTTTGAGGTCTAGGGTATCAAAAGATCAAGATCATGTAGATCCTGAGCATCAGCCTTCCAAAGGTATTTGTAGTGGGTTATACTTGCTCATATTGTAGACTAATGTCACTTGCTAGAATTGTTGTATGACTATGTTAATTTTCTTGCATGAAGAGATTACTTGTGAGCTTGATGATGAAGGTAGTCAAAAGAAAGGTGGAAGAAAAATTACTCGAAAGGCTAACATATATGCAAGGCTGAATCAACCCAAAATCCATATTCCACTTAATGGGAATGGCCAGCCTGTTGGGCCAGATGCAACTGAATTTGCCAATTTCATTGGTACTTTGGTGAGGAAGCATATACCACCTGCAGAGTTAGATTGGCGAGATGTTGATGTAGACAAAAAATTGTTAGTGTGGGAGACCTTGAAGGTATAAATGAGCATAATTTATAACTTACTCTTTTTTAATGCTATCTAACCGAGTATTCTGCTTTCTCTCATTTTAATAGGCATTTTATGAGCTCGACTCAACCGCCTTGAGCTTTGTTCTCAACACTTCACACATAAAATGGAAGGATTGGAAGTCGGATTTAAAGAGGTACAAGTTTGATGCTGCGCTGACTGATGCACAACTTATGAAAAGACGTGATAGCAGAATTAGTGAAGCTGATTGGAAGACCCTTATTACTTATTGGAGATCTTAGGCATTTGAAGTAGGTCATCCTGCTGAATCAAAACTGTAGTCGTCCTGCTGGACATAGATAAACAAATATGCACCATACATCTGGCAGCAAACAATACATGTGATAAATCTCCTTTACTTGTCTTGTAGTCTCGTAGTGCTATCGCCAAAAAGAATCGTGCCAATGCAGTGCCTCCTACATCTGGCAGCAAGAGTCATGCCCGTGTTGCCAATGAAATGGTAAACGCAATTACCCCAATTAAAAAGATATGCCACTGTGTTTTAGTGACTAATGCATAGTGAAATAAATAAATGATTGTAGGCTGTCAAACTTGGGCATGATCCTCGAAGAGATGAAGTTTATATCGAAACACATACATGCAAGAAAGGGGAAAGGAAAGGGAGTTATGTGCCGCAGGCAGCAGCAACAATTGTGAGTCCCTTTTGCCATGTTTTTTCAGTATTAGACAGAACTTGTACAAGTAGAATTTACATAGCAAGTACATATCATTTCGCAGAAAGAACTCATAGAGAAAGGTGAACTGCACCCTGAATGGAAGGAGAAAAACATTAAAGAAGGTGATCTGTTTGCACGTGTATGTGGAATGAAGGAGCCCAGGGGTCGTGTCCGTGTGTTAGGTCTAGGGCCAACACCTCAAGATTTGGGCACACCGGGTACACGGGGTAAATTGAGCACAAGAGTTCTAGTTGAAATGGAAGGGCGTCGAGAAGCTGAAAATCGCTATAACATGCTGGAGGGGCATGTTCTACAAATGCAAGAACAGATGAACCGAATGGAATTGATGTTAGCTTCACAAGGAGGGCATAATCTAGAAACTCCTAGCTCGCAGCACGGTTCCAATTCTCGACAAGTAATGAACTATTTCCACATCTTTTCATTGCATCAATAATCCATCTTCCATGCACTAACTCTATTTCTGTTTGATAGAACTCAAGAGCTGAAGTTGAGGATAATAACGATGGTGAAGAAGATGATGAACGGGATGATGAAGAGCCCTTTGTTCATAGAAGAGTTGTTGCAAAGCCCCCTTCAAGAAGCTCATCAGCCTATGAAGATGAAAGCCTTGTAATCTTCTCATCCTTACCTATATGTTGAAATTTTATTTTGTTTCATGTTTCTAATATAATCATTGATTCAGATTGGTATGGATGTGCTTCTATATGCATGGGCTGGTCCTGAAACTCCTGTTGCTAAGGCAACAATTATCTCAGTTGATCCAGACACTATTGTGGGCGGGGAGCCCCTTGGACTAGGAACTTATGAGGTTCTTGTCAATGTTGTGATCAGAAGGGATGCTACTTTGCCTTTTGAAGATGAAGGTTTACAAATTATCGCTGATGCTGTCACAAGGTCCATTGCATGGCCATCTAGCAAGGTAATCACCAACATTGTGTGTTTTGTCCACTTATCTCAAATTGTTTGATGCGTGATACTGACTCATGATCACTTTGCTAGATGAAACCCTACAAACCTGGGGCATGTTCCTCGTCCCGCCGCTAAGGTATATTTGAATCATGAGCTAGTATTTATTTTTTGAGCTACAAAACCAGGGATCTAAATGAATTAACCAGACCCTTGTATCTTCTTCTTCCTCATGATAGTTGTTATCTAGCTTACATGGTTTAGTAGAAATACAAGGAAATAATAATGTGATGCAAAAGTTGCTCTCATGTCCATGCTATTGTTTACAAGAGTAATTGTAGTCTTAAATTGGTACATAGACCCGAGCAATTCCTGTGTTGGGTGGCTCAAGTTGGCTTTGGTAAGTTCTACTTGCCACATGCCTCATTTCCCAAATCTGTTTTAGCCTTAAAAACTATTTTTTATTGCTTGGGTGCTCCCTGGGAGATGCCTGGAGCTTGTTTTGTTGGTGTTCATGGGATGAGTGGTCAGCCTCGGCCTGGGAATGTGGTTAGCCAAGAAACATAGATGCCTGGACGTTTCTAGAGGAGCTGGCAGGCACAAATTTGTAGTTGCTCTCTGGCACCAACCAAACTAGCCTGTAGTGCTCTTCATAGTACTATGTCTTCTGAATTAAAACTGGGAGTCCGAACATGCTAATTTTTTGCCTTATGTCCAGAGATATTGCCCGGCTGCGATGAACCTCTGCAGGTATAATTTCTTCCCAATCCCCCATCGCGCTTTCTGTTCTAGTCCTTGTTAGAACTAATCTTGTCATATGTATGTGCATGTTTACTTTTCATTATGCATGTAGCATAATTTAGGGAGTAGCTAGTCCGGTGTTGCTTCGACGAAGTTGAGATGCTGAGCTGCCGTGCGATGCGGCGAGCACGGCGAGATGCCGACGGCAGTGTGAAGCTGCGGTACTGCGTGAGGCAGCAAAGTCGTGTGATGCGCTCGTGTGATGCGACGAGCGCATGGACGACAAAGAAGGACCGGCTGGTTGGATGGATTTAGATGCATGCAAGTGGTTAGCTAGCTTCATGGGTCAGTTTGTTAGTGGCCGGTTGTGATGGCCGGGTCATGCGTGTGTACGTGCTGGTGGCCGAGTGTGGCCGCTAAACGGTTAATGCATGGAGTGGTCAGTGAAGTAATGGGTCAAGTAGTGGCGTGAGTTTTGCATGGCAGCCGTGCTAACCTCTGTGTATATATAAGTTGCATTGTGTAATGGAAAAACAAGGCCGTGAGGGCTGACAGAGAAACCATGTAGCCATTGTGGTTCACCAAGGGAGTGTCTCTGGCAAAGCCGTTCCTCTTCCTTGGTATATGCGTGCGTGTGTGTGTGTGTTCATGAGAGAGTTCTTGAGAGAAAACACAAGAGAATTGTGTGAGAGGGAGAAGAGAGTTGTGAGAGGCAACTCGAGGTAGAAGAAGGAGCGGCGCTGCGAGGAGGCGGCGCCAACAATTGGCATCAGAGCCTTGTTGATCCGTGGCGGCGACGACGGTGCCGGCGGCTATGGTGGCCGCTATGGTGCTGGGCGGAGGCAACGGCTGCGACGGTGGTGACGCGGTGGACTCCATGTGAGGTGGAGGACGTCGGTGCGAGGTGATGGCTGGCAGCGGTGCGGTACCGCTGATGGCCGGTTTCGGTGCGATGCCGCGAGGTGATGATGGCGTGGTGATCGGCGTTGCGAAGGCGCCGTCCACGTCAAGAGGTGGCTGCTGCGTGCGGCAGGACGATGTGGTGATGGGCGCTGTGACGGCGTCGACCACGACAAGATGGTGCATGGTGGTGTCCGGCGCTGCGACGGCGTCGACCACGACAAGATGGTGCACGGTGGTGTCCGGCGCTGCGACGGCGTCGTCCACGACAAGGAGGTCTTCGCCGGTGTGATGCCGCGCGAACAGGTGGTTGCGGTGTGATGCCGCTAGGAGGAGATGGCAGTGCGATGCTGCCACGACGACGGTGCGATGCCGACAAGACGATGATGAGATGCTGCTGAGAAGATCGATGTACGGCATGCGAGGCCATCATGAGGATCGATGTGAAGCTAGCCGCGGAGGTGTTCTGGGTGGTGTGACGCCATCCCCAAGATGAGGTGTTGCGACGACGACGGCAAGACGTACGTGACCAGTGGTGTGATGCTGCTGAAGAACGTTCAAGTGGAGATTGATGATGCACCATGGTGAAGCTGCAGCGTGAGGCAAGGTGGTGTGGTCTTGGCGCTGCAAATCTCGGCAAGATGTTGCGGGTGATCCGCATGAGGTTTTGGAGAGTTGGCATGACAAGATTAGGGAGGTGATTGTTAGAACTAATCTTGTCATATGTATGTGCATGTTTACTTTTCATTATGCATGTAGCATAATTTAGGGAGTAGCTAGTCCGGTGTTGCTTCGACGAAGTCGAGATGCTGAGCTGCCGTGCGATGCGGCGAGCACGGCGAGATGCCGACGGCAGTGTGAAGCTGCGGTACTGCGTGAGGCAGCAAAGTCATGTGATGCGCTCGTGTGATGCGACGAGCGCATGGACGACAAAGAAGGACCGGCTGGTTGGATGGATTTAGATGCATGCAAGTGGTTAGCTAGCTTTATGGGTCAGTTTGTTAGTGGCCGGTTGTGATGGCCGGGTCATGCGTGTGTACGTGCTGGTGGCCGAGTGTGGCCGCTAAACGGTTAATGCATGGAGTGGTCAATGGAGTAATGGGTCAAGTAGTGGCGTGAGTTTTGCATGGCAGCCGTGCTAACCTCTGTGTATATATAAGTTGCATTGTGTAATGGAAAAACAAGGCCGTGAGGGCTGACAGAGAAACCATGTAGCCATTGTGGTTCACCAAGGGAGTGTCTCTGGCAAAGCCGTTCCTCTTCCTTGGTATATGCGTGCGTGTGTGTGTGTTCATGAGAGAGTTCTTGAGAGAAAACACAAGAGAATTGTGTGAGAGGGAGAAGAGAGTTGTGAGAGGCAACTCGAGGTAGAAGAAGGAGCGGCGCTGCGAGGAGGCGGCGCCAACAGTCCTGTGCTTGCTGCTGTCGCTGATCTAGATACTCATTTCTCTGATCCAAGTTCAGTTATCTATCTGTGCTGGGCTGGTTCAGGTTGATTCAGTTTGATGCTTTTGCTTGTTGCGTCGGTGTCAGGCTACGAGTTGTTATGCGCAATCTAATTATCCGATGCTTGCATACATGTCATGTCATGGTGTCACAGAGTAGATATGATGAGGAACAGAGTAGAAGCTAGAGTTCTGTTTCTTGCGCTAGGCTGGTTCAGTCGGCTTGAGTTTCATTTTTTCGCTCATCATATCGTCCCTGCCTTGTGTAGAGCGTCCCCGGTAGCTAGGTTAGCAAAGTAGATCACATACTTGCTGTGCATAATTGGTTACTGGCTTGGCGCCAAGTGCTAGATGGCCGGATGGCCGTTGGCGCGCGAAAAGTTCACCGTTTCGCGCTCCAGCTCGTCCCTGCTGCTGCTTTATATTGCAAAATAGTACCAGGTGTTGCTCCGAGTACACCTCTATATTGCTCATATTTCCTGAAATATACTTCATGGTCACGTTGCATCGAGGCTTTATGATGTCCAACACAGCAAAGATCTAATTAACACATGTTGTGGCATTGTTCTGAACTTGAGCTATTTTTTGTAACACTAAAATCCCATAGTTTTTTATTGCCAATTGCCATAGATGCTTTATACAATTATTGGTTTTGCCATTGTCTCTGAATGCATGCTCACCATTACATTTTTATCCTTTGTAGAAAAGACATACAAAAGGAGCAGGAAGGAACCAGGAGATTTTCTATAATGGAGCAAAAACAATGCGTCTTTTAGGTCTCCTTTTGTAAACCTATATGTCATCTTGTCACCTGGGTATTTTGTGTAATGGAGCAAACAATGAATATTGGAGATGCATCTATCATTTTGTAAACCTGTTGGGTGATTCGGTCGTTGAACCGTAAATGTTTCCTTTACTTGTGAGAAGTAATTAATATGTTATCCTTCTTTGGTCATGATTTAATATTTTTGGAGTACATGCAAGTTACTATAACTTGACTAATATCATATTGTAACGAGATATGCAACTTGATTTTGATTGACATTGTATTGTAAATCACATGGGAAATCAAGGGTACGTGGGTATTGAACATTTTGCTCAGCTAAGCAAAATGCTGTCAAATTGTTGGTTGGCAAAACAAAACATCATCCTATTGTTGGTCGGCAAAGGTCATGCTAGGACCAACGGAAAGTCGGTCGGCAAAAAAGACACCATCGCACAGTTGGTCGGGAAAGGTTCAAGATAGGGGCAGCAGAAAGTTGGTCGGCAAAGACTGTACTGTCAAACGGTCGGTCGGGAAAGCTTCAACAGCAACACCAGCTGAATATCGGTCGGGAAAGATTCCGGGGTAGGCCATCAGAAAGTCGGTCGGCAATTCGGTTTATAGGCGTCCAACTGTCGGTCGGGAAAGACATGTCAGTCGGGAAAAGGTTTTCCCGTCTGGACTTACCCCAACAGACGCTGTCGGTCGGCAATACTTTTTCCCAACCGACTGTGTGTCGGCAGACGCTGTTTTTCCGACCAACCTGTTTTTTGGGGATGTGGTGCTGTGGTGTAGTGGAATGCGATCCGCACCCGGCACTTTCGGAATGAGCGACAGCACACCGAAATTAAGCCGCGCTATGTCGACGAAACCTCGCATGAAGCCGTTACACACCGCGAAAATGGGTTCGCGTAGCAAAGGCCAGAAATGCTTGAACATAGCCACCGGCCACCCGTCCGGCCCTGGGGCCGTATTGGTTTTCATACCCTGAAGAGCGTTGTCTATTTCCTCCAGAAGGAAAGCGAGCTCCAGCCCCTCGTTTTCGTTGTCGCGCACCCGTTGAGAAGGAAGCCAAACATCCGCACATAAATGAGCGCGTTGGGCCTCCTCCGTCCCCATCAGACCTATATAGAAGTCGTAGATGTGACGGGAAATGTCAGATTGTTGCAGCAGGAGCCCCTGCTCCATCTGCAACCTGAGAATCGAACACTTCCGACGACGACCGTTCGCATACGCGTGGAAATACTTCGTGTTCGCATCACCCTTGAGCGTCCACTTGAGGCCTCCCCTTCGCCTCCAGTATTCCTCTGCATGCAGCAGAGCTTCGACTTGCCCCTCAAGGGCATATCTCCGAGCCCATTCTTGTTCAGAGAAAGGGCGCGAGTCCGCTTGACCGTCGAGGGAAGCTATTTCCTCTAGGAGCCTTGCCCTAAGGATTTTATCGTCGCGACCCTGATTCGCGCCCCACCCCTTAAGGCTTGCACGTAGACGGCCTCCAACCGCAGTCCAGAACTCCAAAGGGCCTCGTTGCTGGCCTGTGAGCTGGACGCATTTATGCCATCTCTCCCTGAAGATGGTGTCGAAATTCGGTACCTCGAACCAAGCAGTTTCAAAGTAGAAACGCGGGCTGCGGCACACTCTATCCTCCCAAGAAGACAAGATTAGCGGAACGTGGTCCGACCCTATTCTTGTTTCAGCGAGGAGTGAGCATAAAGCGAACAAAACTTACCAGTGCGGACACATAAAAGCATGATCCAGCACAGATCGCACCAGGGCAAGTTGCTTGTTAGTCCAAGTGTATCTTGCCCCCGATCTAGTCACTTCCCTAAGTGCCATAGATGCAATGGAGTTGTTGAACATGGCCACCCTTGGCTAGTTGATGTTGTCGTTATTTTTGTCCGCCCCCGAACGGATTAGGTTAAAATCTCCCCCCACCAAAAGCGGGATCTGAGCAGCCGAAAAGGCCATCACCTTGACTTCGAGTTCGCCTAGGAACTCTGCCGATCGTGAGTGATCCACAGGTCCGTAGACTTGCACGATCGCGAGCTCGTGAAGCGACGCTCGCACGCGGAACTTGGCCGCGGTGAAGAAGGTGCCACTCTCCCAGTGCAACACCTCGAACGTGGCAGTGCATAGACCCAGCAGCATGCCACCGGAGTGACCATTGGCTGGGCTATGGTGCCAAGCAAAGCGCTCTAAGGGATCAATCGCCAAGATATCTTGATGCCTGAATTCAGATTTGATCGTTTCCTGCGGCCCAACAATATCTATCGATTCCTTCCTAATGAACTCCCTTAGTTGGGTGCGCCGACCTGAGTGGCCGAAGCCACGGATATTCCATAGGAGAGCACGCATCTAAACGACACGATTACGCAGACGCACCCCCTGGATGTGATCGCCTTGGCCACTCGCCTCACCCTGCCGTGGCGGGATGAGGGAGGAGCAGCAACCCCTGTTGCCGTCTCCTCGTCGGACCGGGTCGTTAACGCTGTCGAGGTCTCTGCCTCCAGTGCCAAACGATCCGCGTGTTGCACAGCCGCCGCTGTTAACGCCGCTTGCGCCAATTCCTTAGCACGAATCAACGAGATAAGCTCGCTCATCTCACCCCCTTCCATTGGTTCCACCCCACTCTCCCCCAGAACCCCGCTCAAATGCTTGTCCGAAAAGGAATCCAGAATCGTAAAGCGGGGCATGGGATTACCTGAGATTTCCAGGTTTTTTTGAGCTTGGAGGAGTTGGGCGCGCTGGAGCGACGACAAGTTGCCCTTGGCGCCCTTAGCACGCGCGCTTGCCCGCACGGGGGCCGCCTGCCCGTCCACCACCACCTTGGAGCGCTTGGCCTTCGGGACCGTCACCGTCTTGAGCGGCTCCGGCGCGACCGAAACGGGCGCAGGAACAGCCAGCGCCATCACCGCCTGACGCGGCGTCGCCGGCGCCCCCAGAACTTCCACAGCGTCACCAGCCTTCACGGTCACCTTGCGCACCGCCACCTTCTAGATCTGCTTCTTCGCTCCGAGCTTGCTGCTGCTGCGGCCACCATGGGAAGGGGAGCGCGAGGGGGGGGGGGGAAGTCCTGAGCTTCGGGTCTTCTGATGCCACAGGAGAGTTGCCCGTCAGCTCCGCCAGCAGCAGAGAATCCACCGCGGCCTCCATCCGCATCGGAGGAGAAGTGACCGAGCCGAGATTGGAGCCATACTGGTTCGGCATGGAAAGCTCCATCTCCGACGACCCACCCGCCAGGGAGCTCCACCTGAGGCTGCCGCGCGCTAGCCCGCGCCCCGCAAACGTCGGTGAGGCCCAGCTTTTCCCACGTCGCCGTGTCGATGGAGTCGTCTTCCATGCTTGCATCAGGCTCCTTGTCGCTGGCCTTGTCGCCATCGCGGCCCTTTCTGTATGGGCCCTTGCCGTGGGGAGGAGGGGGAGGAGGGGAAAGGGCGGGCATCGCGGCCTTCTCCGGGGGGATCTCCGGGACAACAGAAATGTCGTATCCTTCGTTGTTGAACCAGATTTGGACCGTCCCGCGAAGCTTGCGAGGATTGCGGCAAGCAAAGCGCATGCGGACCGGCCCAGGGCGGAGCAGAGAGTCCTCATCAACCGGCAGAGGTCGGCCGAGCATGATGGTCGCCGCCATGAGCCTTTCTGAGCACCGGTGTTTGGGGGGAATCCCATTTAGCTTGACCCACACCTCTGGCATCTCCATCCCCTTGGGTGCGTTGAGGACCGCGTCACGAATGTCCACCATCAGGTTGTTGAGGGACAGGAAGAGCTTGCCGCTCCTAGTGGCCATCCGGAGCATTGCAGGATCGGGGAAGACTACCGAGAAGGCCCCGCCCTCGAGCGGGGAGATCTGCCAGTCCCACTCGCCCTCAAAGAGATGCTGCAACTCCGCCTCGGGGACCTAATGGGAGAGCGCGCCAGATGGCGAGGAGATCACCGCCGTGTTGACTCCCTGCTGGATTGGGACCTCCTCCCGCGCGTCGACCGGAAACTGAAGGCAGAAGAAGCCCTCACCAGCAATTGCGTCGCCCATGGTCTGGAGCAGCAGGGGCTTGCCGCGGGATGGGCACTGCGCCGAGGTGTGGCCCTCCTTGCTGCACACGACGCAGAGCGGCTGGAATGTGCACAGGCTTTGGAAGTGGCCTGTGCGGCCACACTTGAAGCACTCAGGACCACCCGCATCTTCGACTGGGATCGGCTCCTCTTGTGTGCCCATGGACGAGCCCGGCGCCTCAGATCTGGGCGGGAGGGGAGGCTTGAAAGCCGCCGCCCCCGCAGGCTTGGACTTCTGCTTCTTCGCGAGCGAGTCGCCGGCGCGGTCGCCGCCCTGGGCTGCCAGCTGCCCCTTGCGCTTGAGCTCGAGACCTTTCTTCCGGTATTCCTCCTTTTTCTTCTTCTTCCGTTCCTGCTCCTTGAGCCACCATGCGGGCGGTGGCCCCCTGCCACCCTCGTCGTCGGCACGCCCACGGGAGCGGTCCCGAGGCGGCTCCATGGGTGGCTTCTCCCCACGGCGGTCGGACTTGGAGCCCATGGTCACCACTTCTGCGAAGGAGCGAAGCAAGGATGGGGGCGGAGGAGTGAGGAGAAGGAAGCGAGCGGAGTGACCGAATCGCCGCACCTTCGATTTGGAGGCAGGAAACCCTAGTGAGATGTCTAGGGTTCCACGAGGGAGCCAAAGCCATTTATATGGCCGCTCGCTGAGGGTCGGCGTTGGCGGGCCTTGCACTCCCAGGCCGGACTGGGCTGCGGGCACGGGAGACGCCCCCAGCAGCCCAGGCGCACACGAATCCTTTGGCTGGGCCAGCAGACGTGGCGGCCCCGCAGGCGGCCCACCAGGCTCTACAGCAGGCCGGCCCAGCCCACCACGGGTCGCGTCGCCCCCAACCCTAGCGAGAGGCGACCCCGTGCCCGACGCCGCCGCAGCCGTCGCAGGGCATGGGCGCAAAAGCACGCCGGCGCCCAGCCTTGAAGGAGCCCCCAAGCTCCTCCGCGCGCGCCACAAACTCCCCAATGGAGCAGGCCGCACGCACGCCTACCGCCGGATCCGGCTCAGCGCAATCCTCACCTTCCTCACCTTCCTCGTCGTCGTCGGAGATCTCCTCAGCCATCGCCCAAAAGCGGCTCCCCGACCCCCGAGCCGCACACAAGGGGTTGCCGGCTGTCCTCCTGGCCTCCACCGGCGCCGCCACCGCGCCGCCCCGCTCCAGGGCGACCGCAACGCCGCCAGGGCCGCCGGAGGCAGAGGCGAACGCGGAATCGCCACCCCCGCCGCCCGCGACCTCAGACCGTACAGGAGCCGTTGGGTCGCCCATCCCAGTGTCACTGACTCCAACTGAATTTAATTTCACAACTCGATCTTTTTCTTGTGTAGCTCCCAGGTTTACAACTCTGTGACTTTGCATTCCTCTTTTTCATTTGATCGAATAGGCGTTTTCCCTTTTTGGAACTAACTGAATTTAGCACGTCATCGAAAATGAAGTTCCTAGATTCGGCTATCATCAAGTTGTATGCTGTACCATCTGATATTCAACTGGAGAAGATGTTCGTTTGGCTGTTGTGCTCTGCTAACTGAAGGCACAAAAAGGACAGCAGCGACAACCAAGAATGATCGAGTTTATCCAGAGAGGAGGCGGAGCACCGAAGAAGGTTGCGCACACACCAACTCGCCTCCAGCATCTCAACAGCACGGCAAAAGTTCCTTGAACAACATTTGAACCAAACAGATACTACGTATGTTTGCAGTAAAAATCTAAGTTCCATCCTTTTTCTGTAGATTATGAGCAAAATGCTTTCACTCCTAGGGATGAATGAATGATCTGGTTACCTCTCTTCTTCGTTCCTGATTTTCGAATTTTATTTAAAAGAAAATATTATCAAAAGCCTTGCCTCTTATTTTATTGTCCGCGGAACTGATTTTTCAGAAAGTCCCCGGAACTGAATTGATTTCAACACAAGATACATTTGCTCTGACCGTGCTGTAAGACAATAAGTTTTGGGGAACCAGCACAACCCTCTAGGGGTGGCTTATCTCATTATATATAATGGTTGTGTTACAATATGTACAATATACGTACATAGGTACAGAAGCTATACATAGTCTAACACCCTCCCTCAATCTTAGCCACTTTCTAAAGAACTGAGAAGGGTAAGATTGCGCCTACAAGCCTCAAACTGTGGCAGCGGTAAAGGCTTAGTGAAGATGTCTGCAAGTTGATCCTTAGATGAGATAAACTTGATCTGGAGTTGCTTCTGTGATACACGTTCCCGTACAAAGTGATAGTCAACTTCAATGTGTTTCATTCGGGCATGAAATACTGGATTTGCAGAAAGGTATGTAGCACCGATGTTATCACACCAAAGAATAGGAGGCTGTGGTTGAGACAAACCCAACTCCTGAAGCAAAGACTGCACCCAAATAATCTCTGCAGTAGCATTAGCCACAGCCTTGTACTCAGCTTCAGTACTGCTACGTGACACAGTAGCCTGTTTCCGAGCACTCCAGGCGATCAAATTAGAGCCAAAGAATACTGCATAACCCCCCGTGGATCGCCTGTCATCTGGGCTACCAGCCCAATCTGCATCAGAGAAGGCCGAAAGGACCCGAGAGGAAGTCGGCCGAATATGCATACCAAATGTCAGGGTGAACTGAACATAACGAAGAATGCGTTTAACAGCAGCCCAATGAGTATCTCTGGGAGCCTGAAGATACTGACAAACCCTGTTAACAGCATAAGAGATATCTGGTCTCGTGATCGTCAAGTACTGAAGTCCACCAACAATGCTCCTGTACTCTGTGGCATCCGCAGGAGACAAAAGCTCACCATCAACAGCTGTTATCTTGTCGGTAGACGACATGGGTGTGGTGGTCGGTTTGCACTTCAGCATGCCAGCTCTCTGTAACAACTCCAAGGAGTACTTCTTCTGCGTAAGGACAAGACCAGTAGCACGAGAAGTGACCTCAACTCCAAGAAAGTAGTGAAGCTTCCCAAGATCTTTGACCGCAAAATCAGCACCAAGAGAGCAGACAAGAGCATCAGCAGCATACTGAGAAGAGCTGACAAGGATAATATCATCGACATATACCAAAAGATACATAGTGACTTCTGGCTTCTGTAGAAGAAATAACGAAGTGTCAGCAGTAGACGGCACAAACCCATGAGCACGAAGGGCAGAGGCAAGGCGGGCATGCCAGGCACGAGGAGCTTGCTTCAAACCATATAGTGCTTTGGAAAGACGACAGATATAGTCAGGACGATCAGGATCAGAGAAACCAGGCGGCTGTTTCATATAAACCTCTTCCTCCAAAAATCCATGTAGAAAAGCATTCTGCACATCAAGTTGACGAAGTGACCAACCACGAGAAACAGCAATGGAGAGAAGAAGCCGAATAGTGGTAGGCTTGACGACAGGACTGAAGGTGTCCTCATAGTCAAGACCATGACGCTGCCGAAAACCGCGAGCAACAAGTCGCGCTTTGTAACGCTCAATAGATCCATCCGAATGCTTCTTCACTTTGAATACCCATTTTGAGTCAATAACATTTACCCGTGGTGGTGGAGGAACGAGAGTCCATGTCTTGTTACGAAGAAGAGCATGAAACTCCTGCTCCATAGCCTCTCGCCAATGTGGAATGCGCAGGGCAGCCTGATATGAGCGAGGCTCAGAAGATGGATCCGCAACAGCAGCAGCCAAACAAGCAGCCAACCAAGCAACCGTACCATCCTTACGTTCCTTAGGTTTGAAAATGCCACTGCGACTGCGTGTATGTGGTCGGGACACAGGAACCACCGAGGTCGACGGAGCAGCCTGCAACGGGCTGGAGGACGGCGACGTTGACGAGTCAGCCGGTGACGAGGAGCCAGTCACGGTAGCCTCGGACTCGGTTGGCGAAGAAGGCCGACCCACCGGCGAAACCGGCAGAGCAGACGAAGCAGCTGGCGACTCCGGCATCACAGACCGGGCCGATGGCGAGCTCGGCATAGTGGGCCGTGGCGCGGCCGGTGTCGCGGGCCGATCCGCTGATGAAGGCGACGTGAGGACCCGAGCCGCGGGCGAAGACGGCGTGACGGGCCGAGCCGCAGGCGAAGACGGCGTGACGGGCCGAGCCGCGGGCGACTCGGCGGCCGCTGGCGAAACGGACCGAGCAGTGGAGATGCTCGGCGCGACGGGCTCGTCGGGTGACCATGCATGGGCACGCGAATCGATGCCATGCAACATAGGGCGATCGACGTGCCCACCAGAAGACGACGATGATGATGGTGAATCCTCCAACAGCTCCAAACGAGCTCCACGTCCGGTTCCTGCACCATGGTTAGGTAACAGCAAAGGAGAGTATGCAACATCATCAAATTGGTCAGAAGCAACAGAGGATGAATGCAGGGATGGTGGTTCGACAGTGGACACAGGAAGGTTGGCAAAGGGAAAAACATGCTCATCAAACACGACGTCCCGAGATATATAGACACGATTAGTGGGAACATGAAGACATTTGTAACCTTTATGAAGAGAGCTATAGCCAAGAAAAACACACTTCTTAGAACGAAACTCAAGCTTGCGCTTGTTATATGGACGAAGATGCGGCCAGCAAGCACACCCAAATACCTTGAGAAAGGTATAATCAGGTTGTTCATTAAGGAGAACCTCAATGGGAGTCTTCATGTTTAAAACACGAGTAGGAGTACGGTTGATGAGAAAGCATGCAGTGGTGAAAGCATCACTCCAAAACCGAAACGGAACAGATGCATGGGCCAAAAGAGTAAGACCAGCTTCAACAATATGACGATGCTTACGTTCGACTGAACCATTCTGCTGATGTGTATGTGGACATGCTAAACGATGAGCTATCCCAAGCGACTGAAAGAAAGAGTTGAGGTTGCGATACTCGCCCCCCCAGTCTGACTGGACATGAACAATTTTGTGCTTGAGAAGACGTTCAACATGTTTTTGAAACTGAACAAAAATATCAAACACATCAGATTTGCGTTTAATAAGGTAAAGCCAGGTAAAGCGACTATAAGCATCAACGAAACTGATATAGTAATTATGACCACTGACAGAAGTCTGAGCAGGACCCCATACATCTGAAAACACAAGTTCTAAAGGATGTTTCACCTCACGACTGGACTCCGAAAAAGGAAGTTGATGACTCTTCCCCTGCTGACAAGCATCACACACTGCTACATCTTTATGACTAGACAAACTAGGAAGCTCATGACGACGCAAAATATGACGGACAATAGGTGTGGCCGGGTGACCAAGACGAGCATGCCACTGTGACGGAGAGACCCGAACTCCACTGAAAACACGAGCGACACCAGGATGCTCCAGACGGTAGAGGCCCTGGCACAACCGCCCACTAAGAAGAATGTCCCTCGTGCCCCGATCCTTAATAAAAAGATCAAAAGGGTGAAATTCACAAAGCACATTATTATCACGTGTGAGTTTAGGAACTGAAAGAAGATTACGGGTCACAGATGGAACTCGAAGAACATTGCGAAGCTGAAGACTCCTATTGGCATGTCTAGTGAGAAGAGATGCTTGACCAATATGAGAGATGTGCATACCTGCTCCATTGGCGGTGTGGATCTTGTCGGAGCCATGATAGGGTTCACGAGTGTGAAGCTTCCCCATCTCGCTGGTTAGATGCTCTGTCGCCCCAGAGTCCATGTACCAGTGTGGATCGATGGAGTAGGACTGAGTGTGTCCCTGTTGCTTCTGCGGCGCGGGACGATCAGCCATGGCGACCTGACGGGCATTGTTGCGTGTATCTTTGCCGTCATTGCCAAGACCAAGGAAGCTTCGCTGGAAGCGCTTATGACACTTGGAGGCCCAGTGCCCATCGCGGCCACAAAGCTGACACACACGTGGACCGCCAGCCCCCGGTAAGGTCGCAGTAGGTGGGGGGGGCCGAGGCGGGCGACGGTGGCAGCCCCAAGGGAGACCGGGGTGATGAAGAAGAGCGGCCACCCTTGGTGGCGGCGTTGGCCGAGAGGGAGCCAGTGCCCCTGGTGCGGCGAGTCTCGACCCGTTGCTCAGTGAGAAGGAGCCGAGAGAAAACCTCGTGTGCCAGCATGGGTGTCGAGTTGCCCCGCTCGTTGATGATCTCGACTAAGGCATCATACTCCTCATCAAGACCATTGACAATAAACGAGTTGAACTCGGAGTCGGTGAGGGGCTGTCCAATGGAGGCCAATGTGTCGGCGAGGCCCTTGACCTTGTTGTAGAACTCAGTGGCAGTGGAGTCAAGCTTCTGACACTCTCCAAGCTGACGACGGAGTGCAGAGACACGAGCCTGGGACTGCGCTGCAAAGGTGCGCTCAAGGATGGTCCAGGCCTCATGAGACGTCTTCGCGAAGACAACAAGGCCGGCAACTGCCGGCGAGAGCGACCCCTGGATGGAGGAGAGGTTCGCCTGGTCCTGCCCCGTCCAGACGCGATGGGCCGGATTGTAGACCGGACCGTGCACGCTGTCTACCAGCGCGGGTGGGCAGGGAAGCGATCCGTCGACGTAGCCTAGCAGGTAGTGACTCCCCAAGAGCGGGAGAACCTGCGCACGCCAGAAGATGTAGTTGTCGGCGGAGAGCTTGATGGTGATGAGATGACCGAAGTGAAACGGCGGCGGCGAAGACAATCCCATCGAGGAGGCTGCCTGGGGTGCAAACACCATGGAGGCAGCCGGAGGCACCGAAGCCGATGCGGGAGGAGGCGGGACCGCAGCCAGGGCGGGCGCCGCAAAGCTCGCGGCCGGTGCGGACGCCGCAAGGCCCGCGGCCGGGGCGGACGCCGCCAACCCCGCCAGCGGGGCAGTGTGATCCGCTTGCGGCAGGAGCGGCGGGACGACGCCTGCGGAGTCCGCAGCGGACGGCGGCGCCGCGGTGTGGACCACGAGGTCACGCCCAAGCGAGGGCGCCGGCGGCGTGGAGAAGACGGAGCCGATGCTCCTTGTCCCGATCGGAGCCGGAACAGAGACGGCATCGAGCGGGAGGTTGAGCAGAGCCGCAAGAGAGGCCGGGAGGAAGCCCGCAGCAGTGGAACCGGTGGTGGCGGCGCTCGACATGGCGGCGGCGCGATCGGTGGCGCGGCGGCGGCGGCTGCGGCGGCGGTGCGGGTATTAGGGTTTAGAAGCGGAAGCGATCGTAACCTAGCGTGATACCATGTAAGACAATAAGTTTTGGGGAACCAGCACAACCCTCTAAGGGTGACTTATCTCATTATATATAATGGTTGTGTTACAATATGTACAATATACGTACATAGATACAGAAGCTATACATAGTCTAACACTCATGTACGGCTCCCTCGATCTAATTGGTTGATATACATAGCCCTAAAACAAATACTCGGTATCCTTTTGTCTTTGGATTCTTTTGAATTTTCGTGTAAGAATCCGGGGATGCTTTGGGCTAGTTGTAAATTTTGTGTGGCTATCGGTATTTTATTTTGTCCGAGCAGAGCTGGCCTATGTGTTACATGTATTACCTTCCTCATCATTCAAATTTGATCATTAGTAAAAGCAACATGGAAAAAAATAGTTTATCCAGAGAGCTTCGCGACATGAGAGATAGCTCAGGAGTTGGATAAGGGCTGGAGAGCTGGCTCTCTGTCTCTGATGTGAAGCAGAGCAGAGGAAACAGAGGCAAGGAGCAGAGCAGCACTGATTGATGACCACGTACATTGATTAGTAAATGAAACTGTAGCGTATTTTAGCAATGACGACAGAGTTGGTTTACTCAGATAGCTCAGACGGATGTTAAGCAGACACTGTAGTGCATATGTGAAGCAGAGCAGTGGAAACAGAGGCAAGGAAGAGATGAAGCGTAAACAAACAGCCCGATGCAATTAAGAGATGAAGCTCTGGGCCGGTGCACCCAAGTTCCCGTGTGCCAAGAATTGGTGTGTGCACTTGCTCCTCTATGCTAGTACAGTGTCTGCTTAAAAATGTTGTGGATACTATTAGAAGAAGAAGAAGAAGAAGAAGAAGAAGAAGAAGAAGAAGAAGAAGAATCCGTTCATTTTCGTATAACCAATACTCCCTGCTAGGATACTAATGTGCGTCCACAAAATGCTGTGGAATTTTCTTGCTGAGGAGATTGATAGCATGCTAGTATTTTAGCAGCTCTTCTACTCCAACAACGTAAATGGCTGTACGTAAAGTGTTTAGAGAGATGCATCCATTATCAAATGATGGCGAGCCGAGGTCACTCAGTTAAGATGGTAAGATTCGCCATGCTTGGGTTTGCGAAGAACACGATAACGAACTGGCTGGATGGTCTACATATCTGTTGTTTCATGTTAGAAGGAAACGTGCTAGTCAGGTTGTGAAACAACTACTGCTCCTTCCGATCCAAATTAATTATAGCTGCTCTAGTACAACAGATCCAAATTAATTGGCGCTGCTCTAGTACAACGAGCGGTACCTATTTTGAGCTGCTTTTTTTTTTGTTCCCACAAAACCTTTTTTGAGCTGCTCAGACAAAAGTCAACAACAACTACTAGTATAATAAGATTCACCAAAAGAAAAAAACACATGGTAATTTTTTCGAGAATAAAAAAAACATGGTAATAAGAAACCAGAGAGAAAGGGAGCCGTATGGGCCGAAATATCACGCCTAACTCGGCCAGTGATTCCCTTCATGGCCTAGTGTTATGGGCGTGACTGGGAGCTCCTATTTGCCGCAAATAGTTGGAGAGACGCGCACAGGTGGATCTAGTGGGCCGGCCCATTAGCAGACCACGGGTGCATCACTTAAAAAGGATGTAAAAAGAAAGAGAGGGTGCATCACGGCCTCATATTCGAGGTGAGTGCGGCACACCAATAGACCAGATGGATCTAACTAATTTGTATCGCGCGAAGATTGTAAGAACTCAAAGCCACGTTCAGATGAAAACATTTTCGGCAAAAATCACATTTCCTAAAAAAATGTGATATATTTCTTAAGTGACAAATAATTTTGAAAACATGAACATTTTTGAAGCAGAACATTTTATTCAAACGGCACATTTTTTTGAAAATGATGTACATTTTTTTAAATGGGAACATTTTTCGAAACTCCAAAATCAAAGTTGGAAAGGCGAACATGAAACTCCCAAACAAAATTCGAAAACATGAACATATTTTGAAATTTGTGAACAAGTTTTGAAATTGGAACATTTTTTGAAACTCCGAAAAATGAAAACATGAATTATTTTAAATTTTGTGATTTTTTTTTCTGATGTGAACATTTCAGAAATGTGAACAAAATTTTAAAAAAGAGAACATTTTATGAATTCCCGAACAAAATTTTCGAAATGAAAACATTTTTAGAAATTCCAGAATAGTTTTTGGAAAATGTGATTTAAAAAATGAGAACAATTTTCAAATTCCAAACAATATTTGAAATTATTGAAAAAAAGGAAAACCAAAAAAAACAAAAAAGAACCCAAATGATAACTGACACGTGTGACATGAAGCAATATAGTTCAAACTTCCCAATTATCATCCATTTTTGCAACAAGAAACAGATGACATCAGCGGAATATTTTTGATTTTCGGACGTAAAACTGTTTTATATCTTAAATACGCAATCCGATTAAAAATCTGTTTTAAGCATTAAATCCGTCTCAACGAGATTTTCAAAACTATATCCCACATTAATGTGTTTCGCTGTTTCTTTTGGGAAAAATTTGCCATAATGTTACGCTGAAATTGGCATAGTGTTTACACTAAAGTTGCCATGACGTGTTTCTTCTATTTTCTTTTTTGTAGATTTAAAACTACTATTGTCTTTGAACTACTTTTCACTGTAAATTTTATTAATTAACCATGGCAATTTTTAGTAAATCACCCAGGCAAATTTAATTCATCAGCTAATTTTTAATAATGCATGATGGCAATTTTAGTTTATAGATCATGACAATTCTTGTATTTACACCATGGAATTTTATTTTATGAACCATGTCAAATTTTAGTGCAAGGATCTTGTCAAAATTTAAGTTTTCATCATGGCAATTTTGGTTTCTGGTTCATTGCAAACTTGAGTCATTACCAACATTTTTAAAGTAACCGATGACAGACTTATTTTTAATTATGAACCATGTCAAAATTATTTCAGGGATCATGGCAAATTTTAGTAGGTCACCATGGAAAGTTTAGTTTCTTAATTTCTTTTTTATATAGTATGTCAAAATTTACTTTAAACGTATAAAAAAAGTAGTTGAAATATATCATGGCAACATCAGTGTAAACAACATGGCAATTTATGTCCAATAGACATGGCAACTTTTGACCGTCAAAAAATATCGTCAAAACATATCGATATGTGATCTAGTTTTAATGTCCTCGCCACGACGGATTTAATGGTTAAAATGTATTTTAAATCCGATTTGTCATTTGAGATAAAATATTTTAAAGTTTGAAGAACCAAAAAGATTCCCGATGTTTTCATCCATGTTTGCATGCATGTGTGGAAAAAATAAAAAAGTTGACGTGTCACAATCGGTGGCTAGAAGGGCGTGTGGCCTGATCTTCTTCAGCCCACACATGTGGCATTTATCAGGGTCCAAAAAAATCAGGAAAAACATAGAAAAGAAAGAAAAACAAAAAAAGGAAAAAAGATAAACCAAAAAACCCCAGTAGTAGAAACCAACAAGAAAAAACCAGGTTCAGGAACCTTCTAGAAGGTTCCCAAAACCGGTAGAAATACAATACAGACAAAAAGCTTAGCTAGCAATTGGGCCGGCCCATTCCATGGTTCGCTCGCGCAATGCTGTGTGAAGCGTCGACACTATGACACAGTGAGTGGCACATAGGGTATTCTGGCATGGCTATGTATCGCCTTGCGACCCTAAGAATGGCTCGCTGCAGGGAGCTCGAACTGGACCGGCCCAGTTACCAGCTGTTTGCCGTACAATTGTCATGGTGATGTCGTGCATGTTTTTATTACAAAAACACTTTACATAAATTTAGAAAAATGTGAATCTTGTGTTTAAAAAATGATAAACATGTATGAAAATGCCAAAAATACGTGTTACGGGTTAGAAAATGGTAAACTTTACATATTGAGGTGGCTAGTGCACCCGCGACGCTGCCTTGATCTTCATTTTCTACAGAACCAAAGACCTCCATACGCAATTCTAAAGTGATCTATCGCCTTGAGGATAGGTACTAGAACCACCCCCGCAAAAGATTCATCACCATCAAAGTTCGCCAAGCCGGTAAGCACTTTGAACAGAAAAAGTACGGCTTTTCCCAGGCTCTCAAGCAAAGAAGCATTGGCGTTGTCTTGGGGATGTGCAAATTTCCAAAATGCCCCAAACATCCATAGGTCAAAATGAGTCGTTCAGTTGATGGGTAATCCAAGCACCATGTTCATACAAGAAATCCGTCATCCAACAAAAAAAATTCATAGCGTGAACCATGATGGATCGGTTCATATATTGAGTCAATGTATTCAATTATTTTCATAAACTTTTAGAGCATTTTATCATGAGTTTTAACTTTTAACTGTGCATGGGTTGCACAAGAGCTTCAGACCGATGCACATGCTTAGGTCTCTGCTTTCTTGGTTAGCTTTCCTCACTCGACTGATTAGTAGTGCGCTGTGCCACTTGTAAATAAACGTGCTTCGCTCCTTTTTGTGCAGTGCTTTGTAGTTTGTTATGTCTTAACAGTTGATCATCCATCAGCTTTCTATGAAAGCATAATTAGCAGAGGTCCCTACCTAACCCTATGGGCTGTTTCGTCTATTTTAATGCAACTTTTGGCGCAACCATCTCAGCATTCACAAGTACATGTAGTACCTTGAACTGTAAAATACCATAAGCTTTTGGTTCTGTCTTCCCATTTCATGTGCTTCGCTCCTTTTATGCACGCAAGATGCAAAGTTTCAAACGGAGCACTAGCTGCCGATCACCAAAAGACAAAGAACGGGTTGAGAGTGGGTGCAGGTCCGTCACAGCGAGCAAGATAAGATCGACCGGAGCTCTGAAAGCTGGAGTGGTGGAATAATTTTCAAAAGCCAATACCAGACGGTACATCTTGATCAATAGCACAAAAAATCTAAACTGTCATGCTAGAGTTGATTGGTACACCCACCACTCTTTAGGAGTACCAGGGTACCGTAAAACGGCCATTTATAACTAAAATTTTACGGCATGATAGATGTACACAATTCTCTTTTTTATATGATATTTGAGAGCAATTGCATTGAAATTTTTAGGAAGAAGCAAACATTGAAATGGGACACTTGCTGCACATTCGGAGAAGCAGGAGAGACATACACATGGGGTGAGAGTGGGTGCGCCTCGGTCCCAACGTGCAAGTTTAATGTGTATGGCTGCTACCGGGCTTTTGCGTGTGCTTTTGCGCGTCTTCAGACGCGTACCTTTTTATAAATAATTATCACAACCATTAGAATATTTTACATAATGTTAAGAGTAAAGCATTGCCATGATGGTGGACTATCTTTATGCTACAATTCGGTCAAACTTGGAACAATAAAAAAAACTCAACAGATTACATATAGTATTCGTGTTTCATGTTCTACCCCCCGCCATGATAAAAGGCTACTCTGTTTATGTCTGAATAACAAAAAGACTAAGCCACAACATTCAATGTGCAACTCAATAAAACACTACAAATATTCAACCTAGATATAAGCACATTTCTACAAGGATAACACAACATGATATCCTCGCAAAGTTAAGTAGAACATCGCATACCCTTGTACATAGCAACCAACCAACTAATAGAACTTCCTTGAAAAAAACAACAAATAAAACTATCAAAATAGTAACCTTAGACATCAGGGAAATTTTGGAGCTAGAGCTCATGTGCCACTCTGCAACAACTGCCTTGTTGCATCTTCCCGTTCCCACCTCCAGTCTTAGCAACAGAAGCCGCTTGTTGCTCTCGGCCTTCTACAACAAGAGCCTTGTTGCAAAAATCTTTTTCGAACCGTTTTCTTTCCCGAACATGTTTCTTCCTTTGATTTTTGCAACAAAGGTGTTGTTGTGGTGACCTTTGCAACAAGACCCTTGTTGAAAAAAAACATCTTTGGCCCACAAACAAAATTGTTCAATTGCAACAAGAGACCCTGTCGTCGGTGGCTTGATCCTGTCCAAAACAAGATGGGGAGCATAGGAGTACAGGAGCACGCTGTTGGGTGTGGGGCGTAGTCGGTCACGACCAGCAGATTGCTCTCGCGTGGAGGAGGCCGACAGGGCACGCTAGAACCCGCGAGCTTCCCCTCGAGTCGTCGACAGAGCCATGGATTAAAGGAGGGGGAGGTGAGGTCGTGGCGGCCGTGGATGAGAACATGCACACGGCGGCGCTGAAGGGAGTTGTGCCGCTTGGTTTAGGGTCGTTCAATTATGGAGGGGAAGTTAGAGGTGCACCACCACACGCCAGTGGGGACCTCTGTCTTTGTCTTCGTGCAACCGATCTCCTGTTGCTCTCGGTAGGAATGCAACAGGGGCTATGTTGCACAAAAGCAAATCTATGGATAAGATTGATGCGGGTGGTTTGATCAAAAGAAGATCCAATTGATCAGTTGGCCGAGCAGGAGCGTTATGAAAGAGTGTATAGTGTAAATCTAACCTGGGTGAAAAATGGTCATCCTGGAGTAACCATAGTTGATGAACTATTTTGCAAGCAAACTAATTGACGGGTTGGTCTGGTGAGAAGCAAACGACAAAAGTTAAATTCAACTATTGCCTCGTAGTAACTCGTAAGAGCAACTCCAATAGCTCCTATAAATATCTTTTTGTAAAAATCATTTTACGGGGTGACTGTATAATTAGGGAATGTTTTTAACATCTACTTTTCTTAGTTCCCGTAAAACTTCGTCCCTTAAAAAAGAAATATATTTTTTAGTATTCCATATTAAACAACGATGGGCCCCGCAAGTCAGTGACACACCGGGGCGACGATGGCCAGAGCAGTGAAGCGGGGCAGAGGAGGCGTGACGGCAGCAGTGGTCGGCCTTGCGGAGGCGGCGCGACGGGGGTCAGAGCAGTGAGGCGGGGCAGGGGAGGCGTGCGAGCGGCGGTCGGAGCAGTGAGGCGGGGCAGAGGAGGCGTGGCGGCGGCAGTGGCCGGCCTTGGGGAGGCGTGGCGGCAGCGGCCGAAGCAGTGAGGTGGGGCAGGGGAGGCGTGGCGGCGGCGGGGACCGACCTTGCGGAGGCGGCGCGGCGGCGGTCGGAGTAGTGAGGCGGGGCAGGGGAGGCGTGGCGGTGACGGCCGGAGCAGTGAGGCGAGGCAGAGGAGGCATGAAGGCGGCGGTGGCCGGCCTTGTGGAGGTGGCGCCACGGCGGTAGCGTCAGTGAGGCGGGGCATGGAAGGCGTGGCGGCGGCTGTGGCCAGCCTTGCGGTGGCGGTGCGACGGCGGCCAGAGCAGTGAGGCCGGGTAGGGGAGGTGTGGAGACGGCGGTGGCCGGCCTTGCGGAGGGTGCGTGGCCTAGCGACGGGAGGCCTCGCGGCGGCGTGAGACGGCGGCCGGTATTGCAGGGCACAATAGGCATGGCTGCACGATTGGGCGGGCAGAGATGCAAACGACGGCGACCGGCCTCATGGTGGCTCGGCCTCGCTGGCAAGGGAGGAGGTGGGGTAGTAGCGACGCAACGGTGTGGGACTACGTTGGCGAGAGGCGGTGTTTTGGCAGTGATGCGGCGATGTTTCGAAGGTGGTGCGACGGTGTGGGCCTTCGTCAGCGAGTAGTGGCGTTTGGGCAGCGGCACAGGGCAACCCCACGTTCTGCTCGTGATATTTCATGCGGTTATCCGCCCGTCAAAGTTATACATTAATTTCAATTTTTCATAAATGTAAGGGACGGGAAGGTGATTATCCGGGATGACATAATATTTTTCCGGGTTTATGGAAGCTGTTGGAGACTGCAGTATTATTTTGGCCTCAATTTGCCGTAAACGGTAGTTTTTTTGGGATACAGAACAATACTTGAAAATGTGTAAAATACACAGAATACACATCCACGCAATGAAAGCGTAATCCCGGGGTACGCTTCCCTCGAGCACACAACATCATCCCGAAATCACTGAAAGTAGGGGGGCGGTGACGGCGGAGCCTGGCGGCGGGGCGTGATGGCAGTCAGACGGCGGGCATGGGAGGCTGGAGCATGGCAGCTATCGGACTGCTGCAGGCGTGGCTACGGCGTCGATTGCTATTGCGTCGCCCCTCCGGTGGTTCTGTCGCGGCGGCACACTTGCATGCAGGCCACCTCAAGCGCGTCGCCCTCCGCCGCGGTGGAGCCCAAGCTGCGCCGACGTATTCTTTGTGAAGGCCGACATGGTCGCAGTCTCCCGCGAGATCCCCACACGGGCCGGCAGTGAAGGTACAATCTAATTTGGTCGTGCTGTACTCTTGTGGTGAATTTTTGCAGACTGCTAGAAATTCTGTCCCAAATCAGTTTGTAAAATTTGTACTGTAAGTATTAGTCAGTCAGGTCATGCCGCCCAGTTAAACTGAAGGATGAAAACAAATTAAACGAGAAAATCAAAATGAGAAACATTACATTAATGGGGCAGCACTCACCTTTGGATCAACCTTTGATATAAAGCCAACATAGTCAGGTCATGCAGCCCAGTTTTAACAATCTGAAAGCCAACATGAGCTGGGCTTGGGCATGTGGGTTTTGTATGATGGTGCTAAATTAGTTTGTTAGGACCTCAGCGCACATGATGCTGCCTCGAGCCTTCGGCCTATGAAGAAGAAAAATGCCCACTTGACATAAAGCTGGTGGCTGAAATGGAGTCCCCTTATTAACTCACTCGCCGTTATCGGCTGTTAGACTCACATCTGCCATTAGCACCACCACCTCCACATCACAGCCAGGAAGCAGAGCCATGGAGGCGACGGGGGTGAGCTTGGGGAAGGCCGCGTTGGGCGGCGCACTGGGCTATGCAACGTCCAAGGCGGCGGAGGAAATCGCGCTGCAGCTCGGCGTCGAGCGCGATGTGGACTTCATCAAGGATGAGCTGCAGATGATGCAGTCATTCTTGATGACGGCGGATGAGGAGCAAAGCCAGAACAAGGTTCTCACTACCTGGGTGAAACAGATCGGGGTCCTGGCCTACAAGGTGGAGGACAGCCTCATGGATTTTGGCCTCCACTCAGAGAAAAAGCCATTTTTGGGGTGCATCCCCTGCAATCCGGGTGATCGACGCCGCATCGCCAAGGAGGTGAAGGAGCTGAGGGCCAAAGTGGAGGACGTGAGCAACAGGAACCTGCGCTATCACCTCATCAAGGAGAGCTCAGGCTCCAAGCCTACCATGGCAGAGGAGCAGGCCAGCATTGCTACTGCGGCAATGTGTGGCATCAACGAAGCAAGGCTTGCTGCATTGGAGCATGAAGATTCATCACAGGTGGACCTCCATCAGTTGATTTCCAGCAAGGATGTGGACCTTAGGGTGATCGCCATGTGGGGTAGTAGCGGTGATCTTGGGAAGACGTCGGCCATCCAGGAGGTCTATGATGACCCAAAGATATTGGAAAGGTTTGGATTCCGTGCTTGGATTAGGTTGATGCATCCTTTCAATCCACAAGAGTTTCTCCGCAGCTTGGTAAGGCAATTTTATGAAAATTCTCATGAAGAGGTTGGAAAGCCATCTTTCAATCCACAAGAGTTCCTCAGGAGCTTTGTAAGGCAATTTTATGAAAACCCCCATGATGAGATTGGAAAGCTAGAACAAGAAACAAGTGTCGGGGCTAATGTTCTGGCCAAGATGGAGAAGATGGATCAAAGTGATTTAGTCCACGTGTTTAATGCATAGTTGTGTAAGAATAGCTACCTGGTTGTCATAAATGACCTGGCCACCATAGAAGAGTGGCATTGCATTAAGAAGTACTTTCCCGACAACAAGAAACAAAGTAGAATCATCGTTTCCACGCAGCAAGCTGAAATTGCAAGGTTGTGCACAGAGAAACCATACCAAGTTTCGGAGTTGAAGCAGTTGTCATCTGATCAAACAATTTATTTGTTCCACACAAAGGTAAATCTTTTTCTTGTATGTTTTCTGCTATGTGTTTGTTTCTTTCTCTATATGGATGATTGATTCTTCTTTTCATTTAACGCCTAGTTGCAGAATTCAGAACAGCAGATCAGCATGGATGGTGTTCATGTCGCAATTTGTGACACCAACCACAAAGCAAGGCTTGCTGCGGTGGAGGAGAAACCAAAGGTGGGACTCCGCCAGCTGATCAAAATTCAAATTTGAATTGCATGTCTATGGATTATATTTGGATTCTATAAATGTTCGGTAGTGTGTTGTTTCTATCCTCATACACGCACGCTATGAATGAGCTTATCCTGGTGCTCAAACATATTTAAAAAAAATCTAAAATTTAGAGGGAAATAACACACTAATTGAAAAATAGATTCTGCTTTGAAGTTAAACTAAGGATATAATCCCTCCGTCCCAAAATAAGTGTCTTAAGTTTAGTACAACTTTGTACTAAAGCTATACAAACTTGAGATACTTAATTTGGGGCGGAGGGAGTATATGAACTTAAATGATTTGTTGGGCCTACTGCTGTCACTAAAAGTGTGCATTTGGAAATCCTCAATATTTTGGAAGACATGCAGGTAGTCTAAATGTGAAAATGTGTGGAGTACATGTACATAAATTCTCATATATCTGTTTTTTGTTTAGGCTATGCATGCATCATGTTCTGCCGAGCCTGTTTCCGACTCAAACAAAGTTACTACTGCCAAGAAGAATACATCAATGTCCACCGGTGAAATACAGGAGGAAGACCAGGAACATAATAATGCAGGTGCTGAAAAAGCTCATAACTCAACTGTTAGAAAGAAGGTTGATCGCAGCAGGACACTGACACTGGCTGATGAACTGCTCTGTGGGCGAGAAACAGAGAAATCTTTTGTTATCAAGTTAGTTGGCCAACCAGACCACAATCAAGGCCGTAAGGTGATTTCAGTTTGGGGAATGGGGGGTCTTGGAAAAACCACTCTTGTCCGAAGCATCTACCGAAACCAAGAGCTTGGTGGCTGGAAGCGTGCTTGGGCCACTGCATTGCGTCCTTTTAACCCTGAAGTGCTCCTTAGAGATTTGTCTTGGCAGCTTCAGAATACTGTTCAAGAAAATCCTGCTGGAGCAACAACAACTGGCATGCAGAAGAAAAACATATCAGGGATGAAACTTCAAGAGTTGAAGCAGGAGCTAGCTCGGCTACTAACAGAAAAGAAGTGCCTTATTGTTCTTGATGATATATCGTCCACTTCTGAATGGGAGTTGGTCAAACACTGCTTAGATAATGCTGAACGGATCATAGTCACCACAAGAGAAAAAAATATTGCCGAACATTGTTCAAGAGAAGACAGGAACATGTACTCTCTTGCAGTTCTGAAATATGATGAGTCACTTGACCTGTTCATAAAGAAGGTACTTTTATCTTTAGTATGGTTTATTACCTTTCATATGAGTTGTGCTTCTCCTTGCATGAGTTTCATCTCATGTACAAATATCATAAGCTTGAGCCTTCTCTCTGTACGGGCTTTGTGGAAGTATAAAACCTAATATCTGTTTGAAATAAAAATGTTCATACTCCAATAGTATTATACATACCAAAATATTTGATCTATGAAAATGCCCACCATTATTATATCTAAGAAAATATTAGATCTTGACCAGCTTGCTGAATTCAAGGCACACCTCATGGTGGGAGGTGGGTTCATGTGAATAGGTGCGGTTTTGGACACTGTGAGTGAAGCCTCCTGATGTGCAGCGTGTTGAAGCCTCCGGGGGATGGTGGGCCAGTTAGACCTGTGCATGGTCGGCTTGGCCTGGAGGCCCGAGCCTGAAAGCCCGGCATTCGGGCTGTGCTCGGACTCCATTTTCTGGCTCAAAGCCCGACCCGAAAAAGCCAGAAATGACCATAAATGTATATTTTATTTGAAATATAGGTATATTTTATTATTTTAATACTCCAAATATTGTTGTTTTATTTAAAAATGTAACTGTTCATGTGTTTCGGGTTGGGCTGGGCCCGGGCTTGGATTTTTTTCTTCCGGCTTTGACAAGCCGGGCTCGAACAAGGCCCAGCCCGGTGAATGGTCAGGTTTAGGGCCAGTGATGGCTGCGCCAAGGGTTGGTACGTTTCTGGGTGCTATCAGGAGCCTTCCTATGGCAGTCACAGATTTGGCGGAAACCAGGGCAACAACTTGCGCCATGTGAGCCATGACTGGCGGCTTGCTGGATCTGCAGGAATCATCTTGTTCGCAGGTTCACGGTGGCGTCCGCAATGTGAACGTGTTTTGGGTTCGCGTGGCAAGGGAGTGGATCCTGGTGGAACGTGTGCCATGTCAGCATAGCGATGTGACTCAAGTTGCCTGTTTTTGCTAGTCCAAATTTGTCGGCGGTGCATATACAATGACCATTCCATTCTTTAGCTAGTATGGGTTGTTTGCATCATGACACGGCGAGCGGATAACATCTAGTGTCTTAGGTGTCCGTTGCATAGATGTAGGTATGACTTTGTGTGCCATTCAGGTTGCGACCGTGCTTGGTGGTTCAACATCTTTACACTGTGGATAGGGCGTCTTGCCTGCTCATCTTGGACTTGCTGGCTCTTCCTCCTCATTGTGTGAAGTAGCTAAGTCACTATGTTAGGAGTGAGTCTTTTTTACTAGTATTGTTTGGAGTAAATCTTGTCATGTAAGTAAAATTGTCTTCTTTTTACCGGTATTGTTTGAGGATCTTGTCGATAAAATATAATTGCTAACCTGACATCAGGTTTGATACCAAGCTTATGCATACAATTTTCAAGGGCAAAAATAGCACCCATTTTTCCTCATAGTTATTTTCATTTCACAGGGAAAAGTATGCAAAATTCTTCAACAAATGTAAATAGTACTTTTAACCGATTTTTTGGGTTTTAAGAAAGTACAGAACATTTTTTTTTACCTGGAGCATGTGCTCTTGGGTGTACATTTGAATTGTAGCAGTATCTGGATTACCATGTTTAGGGCAAACAGAATATACATGGAAATTCCAATGCTTAGTGAATTCCCCAAATGCAAACAAATTCAAGTTCATACCATTCCATGTAATAGTACTCCCTCCGATCAGAATAATTGTCATGATTTTAGTTAAAATTATTATGGATTTGATGGAGTAACAAATTTAAAGTTTGAATAATAATAATTTATATCAAAGTTGGGGATTTTTTTTATAGTGAACCTACCCTTATGATGGTCAGCGACTCAGAACTCTTTGGCTTCTAGAAGCCACAAGTTAAAGCTAGGACAAACAAGTTCATATTATTTCATATTCTTAATTTAACCACAGTAATTCTTTAGTCCAAATAATTAACTTTATGAAATTATGTCTGTTGCAGGTATTCAAAGACAATATTGTAAAAACTGATTTAGCCCCAGCTGTAATGGAGCAAGCAAGACTTATCCTGCAAAAATGTGGTGGACTTCCCCTTGCAATAACGACCATCGGTGGATTCTTAGCCACTAAGCCAAAAACTGCGATTGAATGGAGAAAAATGAATGACTGTATTAGCTCTGAACTGGAGATAAATCCTGAACTTATGACAATAAAGTCAATTCTTATGAGGAGCTATGATGGTCTACCATACCATCTCAAGTATGCTTTCTTGTACCTGTCCATATTTCCAGAAGACCACCGCATTAGGTGGGGTCGCTTGATGAGGCGGTGGATTGCAGAGGGTTACGCAAGGGACATGCTTGGCATCACTGCAGCTGAACTTTGTCGAAGGTACTTTGATGAGCTTTTGGATAGGAGTATGATCCTGCCAGGGGAAGGGATAGACCAATACAAACAGAAAATCAGTTCTTGCCAACTTCATGATATGATCCGTGAAATATGTATCTCAAAAGCTAGGGAAGAAAACCTTGTTTTCACACTGGAGGAAAGATGTTGTTTGAGTGAGACACAAGGTGCAATACGCCATCTTGTCATAGGCAGCAACTGGAAAAGGGACAAAGATGTGCTGGAGAGCATGCTAGACTTGTCACACGTACGGTCATTGACCGTGTTTGGAGAGTGGAGATCGTTTTTCATCTCCGAAAATATGAGGTTTGTGCGAGTGCTTGACTTAGAAGACACACTGGGGTTAAGAGATCATCATCTTGATCAAATCGGGCAGCTTCGTCACCTCAAGTACCTTTCTCTTCGAGGATGTCGCAACATTTTCTGCCTGCCTAATTCTTTCAGGAATTTGAGGCACCTCGGAACACTGGATGTTAGAGGTACGCGCATATCTGAGTTGCCAACAATAATCACCGATCTTCGGAAGCTACAACACCTTCATTCAGATGATTTTCTTGACCGTATTCGTGTTAAGGGAGAGGATGACATAGTTGTTAAGTATCAATGTTACATTGATCGTATTTCGACATGTCAAACATGCAGTACTTTGCTGTCCAGGTCATGTTTTCTTGAGACCACAAGTTTTAGATGCCGGCTTGAACAGGTATGATATATTCAATCTATACCGCTTCCAGGAGAGGAACCTAGATGGGATTATTCTTCCTAGAGGGATTGGTAAATTGAAGGCCCTTCATGCACTAGGTGCTGTTGATGTTTCTAGGAGCGGTGGAAATGCCACTGTAAAAGAGTTTGGAGAGCTTACTCAGCTACGTAAGCTTAAAGTGGGTGGTTTGAGCTACAGAAACATCAATGAGTTATGGTCTGCCATTGCTGGTCATAATCAACTTCTGTCTTTATCAGTTGAAATAGGTGACCTGAGGAAAGAGAGGAATGAGTTAGATGGCTGTTTGGGTGAGGGTTTGTTGCCACCAAGCAGCCTCGAGAGCCTCACTCTGCTTGGTAAGCTAGTCAATGTAACAGGATGGATCCATAAGCTCCAGAATCTCTCCAAGTTGGTGCTAAGGTATAGCAGATTGAAGCAAGATGATGATGCCATACAAGCCCTTGGGTTACTACCAAATCTTGCAGCTCTACGTTTGAGAATGTATTCGTTCGATGGGACACAGCTACATTTCCAGAGCTCATCTTTCCCGAGTCTCATGGTGCTGGAGTTGTTTTGGTTAGACAACCTCCAGTCGGCGCTGTTTGAAGAAGAGGCAATGCCCAAGCTCGAGCTGCTACAAGTTGGTTGGTGCAAAAATCTGAATGCATTCTCCGGGCTGCCAGCCCTCACAAGCCTCAAGGAAATTCGGTTGGATAGTGATCTGGAAGAAAGTGTGAAGGAATCGGTGCAGAGTCAGGTAGCGGAGCATATGAAGCACGTGAGAGTGAATATTGTTTGAGTAAACTTTGTTTATATGTATGTATACATAGATTCCACCAGAGACCAAAGATTGGCGTGTGTACTTACTCTTGTAATTGTTCCTCTAGTACTACTGTAGTAGATACCGCGATGGCAGAATAACTACTCGGGACACCAAAGTTGAATTCAGTTTCACAAGTCTTTCTCGGCTGGATTTGCGTTTCTTTTTCTTTTTCTTTGATGGAATAGGCATGCTGCAGTTGTGTACTTGATCGGTTTGAATTTGAAGTCGGGTCATTAACAACCTACCCGTGAAACTGAATTTGACTCAACCTTCGAATCGAATGCAGTTCTCGAGTTGTGCTGTCAAGTGAAGCCCTTAAAGGAGAGCAGCAACAAAAATGTTCCATTTATTCAGAATCCAGACGGTCCACCAAGAATGGGGCAGCGCAAGATTCTTCTTGTTGCTCATCATTGTTGATGAGTGTGACCATCTGATGGGTGGTTTTGGATATGCTTAGGCTGAGTGGTACTCTACTTATTTATACACCTAGAAGCTAGAACTAGGAGGAGGACAGCATACACCATCTCCATCTGGACCGGCAGATGCACGGTTCAGAATTATTCAGATTTAGAGGGCTGCAGAAGTCATCTTTCCCTAGCCTCATGGTGCTGAAGCTCTTTGGATTAGACAACCTCGAGTCGGTGCTGTTTGAAGAAGACACAATGCCCAAGCCTGGGCTGCTACAAATTGGTGTGTGCAGAGAGCTGAAGGTCATCTCCGGGCTGCCAGCCCTCACAAGCCTCAAAGAAATTCAGTTGCCTAATGCTGGTGACAGTTATTACAGTAAAATATTAGAGGTGCAGAGGGAAGAGGTGGAGAGGCAGGTAGCGGAGCATATGCTGGTGACAGTTATTTTCTGTATATGAACTACTCCCTCTGTCCCAAAATATAAGAACGTTTTTAGCACTACACTAAAAACGTTTTTAACACTACCTAGTGTCAAAAATATTCTTATATTATGGAACGGAGGGAGTAGTACATGTTTGCAACTTTTTCGTCGACTCGCCTCTGTCATAAGTCAGAGGTGGAACTGTCCTATCTGAAACATGGGAGGATGGCTAGGCTATAATGCAGGGCATCCTGTAGTTTTTGCAGCTCCATAGATCTGTATATTTCAATATTACACACCATTGTCTACATATAGTGTTATATTTTAAAAGCCGGTCATATAGTGTTCCCAGATCACCAGATTCCAGAGTATGACCAAACATAGTAAAGCAACAAAAGTCTGAACCTTCAGAGATTGCTAGCCAAGAAAATTCTATAACACTGAAGTAGAGCAGGCAGCAGAGATACCATCCTCACAGACCTGTTCCTTTTTTCTGTAAGAAGGTAAAGATCATGATAGTACTCCGAACTACTCCCTCCGTTCCATATTACTCGTCGCTGATTTAGTACAACCCACAGAAAAAGCAGAGGTTTGACACATCACCAACAATTAACCCCTGTATCATCTATGTACTACATCCTCTTACCCCCTTATCCGTCCTAAGGGAGTAAAAGATTTACTCGAGCACCAACCATTTCCCTAGATATACTCCATTGAAACGGGCCGGAGTAAATTTCTGCTCTTTGTCTCTCTCGCCTCCTCCTGCTGCCCTGCTGCTTCGCCGGTGCTCCTCCGGCGCGATTGGCAAGTTCAAGCGAGTTGTGGCTGTCTCAACTGCTCGAGCTCTATGGCAGCACACCGTGGATGCAAGAGCAGCCCGGCCCCAGCATGCGTGCAAGGGCAGTAATCCTGGCGATGGACCGACCGCGGAGAGAGCCCGGCAAATTAAGGGGTGTGGTGGCCCGGTGGGAGTCGTACAGGCGCGCGGCGGCGGCAGCCTCGATGGCGTCGCCGCTCCGGGGGTTCCATTCTAGCGTGATCGTTCGGTCGGAGCGGGACGGGGCGCAACGGCGGCGGTAGGGTTGGGGCGGTGGACCGACCAACGAAGACAGTGACGTTGAACTTCCAAAAGGTACCAGTGCCCCTCACTGCGCTGTAATTACTCGTAGTCGAAGCGCCATTCATCAAGTGATTTTAAATCAAATTGGTTGATTTTGGTTCTGAATTACCCACTCCTATTCCTAATGGTCGAGTAGAATCCCCAGACACCATAATGGTTGACCTGTGCCTTAATTTCCATCACATCAATTTGTGCTGGCGAGTCTGTTTTGTACTACAGCTCACATGTTGCATGTGAATAGTTAACTCTGCATGAGCTTATGCCCTGTATTTGTTCAAAAGAAAAAAAAAGAAAAGGAAAAAAGGTTCTGGCATAAAGCTGCAAGAAAAGCTCGAGGCTCGTAAGCCACTCGAGATCGACTCGTTTTTTGGCTCGACTCGAGATCGACTCGAAAATAAATGAACCGAGTTTGAACACTTTATGTAGCTCGACGGAGAATCAAGCCGATCTTGAGCCAATATTGGCTCGCTCGATTTTAGCTCGATAGCTCGACATAACACCATTATGTTCAATAATTATGTCATATATGAAATGAAAATAAGATAATCTGTTACAATACATGATGTCCATGATTTTTCTTCATTTTATTAACTAGCAAACATGGTAGCTTAATTAAGTGTAGAGAAGATTTATGTCTAATTACGGTACGTGATCGGTATGTGTTAAATATCCTATTGCTTTTGGCAAAATTTCCTAGCATATGCACCTTCTTTTTCTTGTTTTTCGTCCACGGAGACCACCATCTATTTCTAGTTCGCCCAAGAGACAAAGATGTGCTCGGAGCTCTTCCGAGCACGACGAGACTGACGTACAAAGTTGTGTCGTGTTGTGTCCTTATCTATTCTGAATAATCATCATAGATTTATAATTTTTACCATTTTATTTAGCTCGAAACTAGCTCGAGATCGATTCGAGATCAGTACAAGCTGATCACGAGTCATGTTCTACAGCTCGATCTTGAGCTTCACTCAGATTGAGCTCGCTTGAATTTTAATATGAGTTGAGCTGAGCCAACTCCAACTCGCTCGAACTCGACTCATTTGCATCCCTAACGCTCACTGACTTTTATATCACCAAGTCCTTTGGAGATGTATAACCAACAGATCAATATATATCCCTTTTAATGAACTTCGCACATTACTGAATATAATGCTCTCGGCCTCCTCCCTCGCCATCGCCGGAGGGCACAGCCGGGCGAAGCCCGTGCAGCGCCGGCGGCGGTGGGGCCCCTCCTCCTCCCTGCTTGGTGGTGGCCGACGCAGGACGGCGCCGCCGGGCTGTGGCGCGGCGCTACTGTGGGGCGCGGGGGCGTGGTGCTGGAGTCGCCGCAATCGCGGCTGGCCTCGGCATCCGTGCGGACTGCTGCGTGGCGGTGGTGCACGCTCGTACTGGTGGCGGTTGTGCAGCGGGATCCCGATCTGGCTGCGGGCGGCGTGGCCGCAATGCGGGCGGCGCGGGAGCTGGAGTCGTGCCCTTCTTGGTGCGGTGGCTCGGCCGACGGATGGCCTGGTGGCCGCTGGTGGTTCCTCCTGCCGCTCCTGGAGATCCCCTTGTGTCTCCATGTAGGTGGGATGGCTGCTGCGTGGCTACGGGGCGGGTGGCGGCGTGCTCGTCCTGGATCTGGCGTCGGGATCCGGGCGGACGGCGTGGGTTGGGCAGCAGCCTGGCGTGGCTGTTGCTCCAGCCGTGGGCGGCGGCGCGAGGAGGTCCGACGCATGGACGGTGAGCTCCTGGTGGCGCGGCCGCTACACGGTGGCTCAGCGGCTCTGCTCACGGCGATGGCCGGCTTCTTCTCCGGCGTCGGCTCGTCTGCGGGCGGACCGTTTCGACCTTCACTTCATCTCCTTGTCGTCCGAGCGCTACTCCCATCAAAAGGCTGGTCCTCTCCTAGCTGCGGTCCATTGCTCGTCTCGCGCCCGGTGCTGCAGAACCGAGCTCGTCTCGCACACGGTGCAGCAGGACCAAGCTCGTCTCGCGCACGGTGCAGCAGGACTGACCTCTTCCCTCTCTCGGTGCTACAGGACCGAGCTTCTCGCGCTCAGGGCAGCAGGGCGGGTCGGTGGATGCCAGTTCTGGCCGGCCTATTGGGTCTCGACACTGGGGGTCACCCAGGGTGCGAAAGGTGGGACCTTTCCGCTCGTCTCTTTTGTTGGGGTGCGGCGAGTCTCGGGTGAGGTGGTGTCAAGGTCTTGGATGCCGGGGCGGCGGCCCTGGTGGTGGTCTCACGATGCTCTTTGGCAGAGCCCGTGCCTTGGTGTTGCCCGGTCTCCATGGCTGTGTGGGCGGCGTGGTTGCCGAGGTGTGGCGTTCGGTGGCGGTGAGTGTTGGCCGAGGTGAAAACCTGTTCTATCTTCGGACGGACCGGCGGTGGCGAAATCGTTTCCCTTCTTAAAGGCGTCGTCGCGGCTCTCATTGCCCGTCATGCGGCTCCAGGGGAAACTCTGATCCTTGGATCGGGCGGTGGCGGCGCTCCGGTGTCGTTCCTTTCCTGAAGACGCCGCCTTGGAGCACATGGTTCGTCATATGTAGCTTCATCTCTTCGTGGTGGTAGTGCTAGGGGTGGTGTTGCTGCGCTCAGCGCCTATGTATCTTGTCCTGGGTGTGTGCGTGTGTTTGTACTGGGTGCTTGATGATCGGTGTTTTACATATAAAGCAGGGTGAAAGCCTTTTTGGGTAATATAATGCTCTCTGCATTTCGCAAGTGAAGTATTATGCCTTTCCATATATACATTGCAGCTAGAACCGGATGCTAGCTGCTACTCTACTAACCAACGGAAACAGAAAAAGAACATTACTACTTGATCCATTCAGCACTTGGTGTTGTTTCTAGCTATAATCTTGGTTTGTATCCCCCACAACCATTTTTGTGGTGCATCACCAAGGAGGTGAAGGAGGGCCAAGGTAGAGGATGTGAGCAACAGGAACCTGCGTTGTGGCCTCATCAAGGAGTGTTCAGGCTCCAAGCCTACCGCAACAGAGCGCCAGACGGGCATTGCCACTGCTGCAATGCTTTGCATCAACAAAGCATGGTTTGATGCCTTGGTGCATGGAAAATCATCATATATGAACCTCCACCAGCTGATTACCAGCAACTATGTGGATCTTAGGACGATCACTGTGGTGGGGAACTAGTGTTGTTCTCCGAAAGACGTTTGCCAGATTCGATGACCCAAAAGTATTGAAACGGTTTGGGTTCTGTGCTTGGATTAGGGTTGATGCATCCTTTCAATCCTCAAGAGTTCCTCCGGAGCATCATAAGGAAATTTTATGAAATATCCCATGATGATGTCCGAAAGCTAGAACAAGATACCCTAATTAGAAGCGGAGTGGCATTGCATTAATACACTGACTTTTTTGGATTTATTTGTGCAACTCCAAGTAAAATACATTACTTATTTGAACATGTTGTGACATCCTTTGCTTTTAATTATTTTAACATAGGAAAATCAGATGCTACAATTCACAATGCGTCCAGGACATAATAATAATAATATAGTACATCTGTAGCACAATTACAATTTTTGTAAGACAAGAAAAAAAATGAAACTTTCCAATCTGGATAGTATAAACCGCCAATTATTTAGTGCACTATACAGTGTAGAGTATACTTTACCCTCTCCACCGAAGGACGCAAATGATATAGCACTTCAATAGGAAAAGTAGACAACCAAACAATAATGCTAGGAACACGATGGACTAGCGTGGGAGAGTCGCCGATGCCATGAACTCTTGCTCCAAGCTGTAGCAATTTTGGTTCCTTTGAGCAGCTATATTAACTCTGTCTACTATACCACTCGGAGTAGTGAACATCGGAAGAGTGTCTTGGCTTTGTCCACTTAAAAAGGGTTGCATGTATTCATTTGTCACAGCAACCTGGCATGCTCTCAACCTTTTGGATCGCACATACTGCAATTTCATTTCCACTTGTTTCATTGTAGGTCTCTCTTCGCCTCGTAGTCGCAAACAAGTCTCTGCAAGACTAGAGACATCATTAATCTCTTCAATTGTTGCTTCCTCCAGAACTTCAGTAGCTACTATTTATGTGAGTGGTTTCTCCCTCATCTCCCAAAGGAAGTAGTTGGACAAGTTTTGCTTTAGCCCAGAGTCAGTTGTAAAAATAGGCTTCTTCCTGAGTAGTAACTCTACAAGTACTACACCAAAACTATAGACATCACTCTTCTCAGTCAATATACCCGTGTGCTAATATTCCGGATCCAAGTATCCAAATGTGCCTTGTATATTTGTAACGATATGAGTTTGGTCTATAGGAACCAACCTTGAAGCACCAAAATCTGAAACTTTTGCAGTGTAATTTCCATCTAAGAGTATGTTAGTGGACTTCACATCACGATGAAATATCGATACTGAAGCAGCCGAGTGGAGGTAATAGAGTGCTCCAGCAGCTTCTGCAGCAATTTTCAAACAATCATCCCAGGACAAGATAGAGATGCCAGTGGTACTAGCATGAAGGATTTCAAATAATGAACCATTAGGGATGAAGTCATACACTAACAGTGGGACTTCGGTCTCAAGACAACAACCGAAGAGCTTCACGATATTCCGGTGATCTGCCTGGGAGAGGACTGCAACCTCATTGATAAACTGGCTTATCTCAACTTGCTCAATGACTTTAGACTTCTTTATGGCCACTACCCGTTGGTCGGATAAGATGCCTTTATAAACCATGCCATGCCCTCCACGACCAACGATACGTGTGGGATCAAAATTATTTGTTGCCTTTTCTAACTCTAATAGTGAGAAAATCTTAGTGTTGTCACTCGCATTTTCATCTGACGATATCAATTGTTCAAGGAGCGGACCTTGGTTCTGCCGAAAATGCTTTCTTCGCAGTTTCTTCTTGATGTCTTTTTCCCATCTACGGGCGAATAATGTTAGAATTGATATGAGAAGTAGAACTCCAAAACCAACGCCAATCCCAGTGGCGATACCTGTAATGATTATGCTTGTTATCAATGTTCAGAAGTTTATGTAGCTCATTACATGGAATTGGTTGTACCATAGAACTCACCTAGTACCAGATTCTTCTTTTTAGTCGATACACACATCTTTATTGTAGTATCATACACTGTATTTCTAGGACATTTGGTGCAATAGTGACTTCCTTCGGTGTTATGACAAATCCCATTACATGTGCCTGGTGTCTTGCACTCGTCAACATCTGCAACAATAAGTATATATAATGCAAGATTAAAATATATAAGTATTGTAATTAAGTTGCCCATTGGTGACTGCACGTAATACTAGCATAGGTTATTATGAGCTTTATGTAATTTCATCATTAGGGGCACATCAGAAATTATAGAATGAACTCATACAGATCTTTGTGTATAAACAGCTTATTTACAGGATACCATGTGCATAAAGTAGATATAGAGGTCGAGCTTGAGCATGTTTTTGCATTTCTATGATTTTTTTTACGTTGAGCTTATTTTGAGATATAAAAATATGACTTCTCGAAAAGGTATGCGATCACCCATTTATTATGGCATTTCCCTAACAAAGAGATGGTTTGCATATTAGGAGGATGCATAGAGATGCAATGTGTACCTTTGCACCCATTCACGATATATGGATTCTCGTCAAAGCCTGCCACACATTTGCAACGGTAACCAACATATTCCCATTTGGAGTTGACACCCAAGCATATGCTATTCATGCTGACGCATGCATATCCGGTCCTATTCTCCAGTGCCTCATGGCATGTTAAATTGGCTACGACCCACTGCTGTCGTATTACAACCTCAGTGCCAATATAGAGGATACCGTCTTTTGGTACTCGCACCGCAAAGTACCCTTCGTCATATAAGTTGTATGTAACATTCATCAGCCCCTCCGTGATATCTATATACTTTACATAAGTGCCTGTACCATATTCATGAGGAAACTGGAGGGCAGACATTGACAAATTTGTGCAATTGAGTTGAAATGACATCCTTGCTGAACAATCGCCCTCTAGGCCAAATGGGAAAGGTACATAGATTTCCCCACACCATCTAGAGCAGTTGGTCTTCCGTTGTATCGGATGGTACCCTGATTCCATAAAAAGGTCGGTGCATCTATCTTAATATTACCTCTCAAACAAGAAGAAAATCGTACCCAATACAAGAGGTCATGTGATCAAAACTCCTAAAGATCCCAACGTATAATGTCACGGCCAAAACACTCAAATTCTATTCAAGGGAATTAGAGCTTTATTAACCAGATAGTACTATGAAAGAACCATATGCCCAACCGCAAAAAAGAGAGAAAGAACCGTATGCCAAATGTATATGAGATAGATCATGCAGCATCGACGTCCGCATGTCTTTTCCTTGTTGAAGTTGTTGGCTTGAAGTTTTACTTCAGGGTGGGTGATATCCCCATGTTTGACTATGGTTGGACCAACCAACATTGTCTTGTGACCCCTCTTGAAGGCGTCATTTTCGAGCCTTGCGTCCCTTGTTTGGTTACATGTCGCTTGATTGGTGGATTATGGTCCATGCCGTGAAGCAGGTTCAATGTGGATGGCCTCGATTTTTTCTTTACCCAAAAAGGCTTTCGCTTGGCTTTATATATAAAGCAATAACCATCAATGCTCGATACAAAGTTATGCCACCCCAACATACACACACACCCAAGGCAGATACATGGTGCTGATGGCAGCAACACCACCCCTACCACTACAAGAGCTACCGGGTTCCTCAACCATGAACATTCCAACACGAAGACACGAAGCTGCACATGACGACCGTGAGCTCCAAAGCGTTGCTTTTAGGAAGGACACGACGCTAGAGCGTCGCCACCACCCGATCCGAGGATCAGGGTTTCCCCTAGAGCAACATGACATGCAATGAGAACCGTGACGACGCTTTCAAGAAGGGTACGAACATCGTTGCAGCCGGCCTGCCCGAAGACAGAACATATTTTCATTCCGACCCACACTCATTGCCCCCTGCATAGATACAAACACTGCACCTCCGCAGCGATCGTCACACCCAGGCCGCCACGCCTCCCACACGGCCATGGCCACCGGGAAGCACCTGAGCTACCACCCACCCACATCACGCTGCAGCTGCCGCCCCATTTCTCGAACCGGAGCCAGGTCACTGTCGCCACCTCTGGTAACAACAAGACCTGGAGGTACCCTGCCAACCCCCCTGGAGTGCCCTGCGACCGAGGCCAGCCAAAGGCGAGAAGTACTGAGCTGCCGTGCTCCACCCGTCAGACGCACCACCAACCACGAAGTCGAACGCCCCATGAATCGAAAGGAGGGTGTCAAACCACTAGCACTGCGCTACCACCCCGACCGGCCGAGGGGGCCCAGTTAGGGCAACTGCCCGCAGCCCAAGCTGGCCACAGCATGTGCCGCCGCGAGGTCAGATCTCGAAGATCCACTATCCCCAACTTCTGTCCTGCACCACGACTACCACCTACTGCCGCAACGCCACCACCACCTGTCGCGATCATAACAGAGGCGGTCACCTGCAACCCGCACCGTCTCCTGCCATATCCGGCCGCACCGGGTCAAGCCACCGCCATCTCAGGCTACATAGGCTTCCCACCCACCTAGCCGCCTGCTGCGGGGAGGCAGAGACGCTAGGGTGCCGCAACAGCTTCCATGCCGCCATGGAGTCAGGCCACAGCGCCATGTTCCGACCTAGGGCGTCGGCCCGCGCTAGTACCGCCCGTGCGGGAAGACACAAGGGACCCGCCGCCGCTGGAGATGGCAGGGCTTTGCCCGGCCACGCCCCTGGGCGGCGGTGAGGGAGGAGGGAGAAATGGGGGGCGGCAAGGGTTAGGGTTGGCCTCCGGGTTGCCTTGGGGGAGGGGACGCGGAGGGGAGAGTGTTTTTCCGGAACCTCCCTTAAGAACAGGATTTTTGTTCTTTCTGTGAGCTGATTTGTTCGGTTTCAATACGTGGCATTGATTGTCATTGATTTTAATAGTAAATAATATGTGGCAGCGTGTATCGAGCTATGTAGAGGCCCGAGATTATCCTTTCAAAGAATATTTTTTAGTTGGTATTAATGGTTTATGTCCTTATGGGAATGGGCAGGCCTCTCCAAGCACTCCAAACCAACATTGTCTTGTGAGCCTTCTTGAAATCAATGTCCCTCTCCAAGTGTACATGCTTTTAGCCTGGCCGCACAGACAAAACTCTGAGGCTGCTGCCAATGCATGGGTGCTTAGATGAGGTGCTAAGCACATTAAATAGCTTAGCAACTATACTCCCCAATGCACAGGTGCTTAGCTTATGGTTGTTAAGCTTGATTCACTTAATGATTTAGCAACTAAAGCTCTTTATGTATTGGTGGGCTTCCTTCCTTTAAATGTTTTGCCTAAAGAGACCCTCTGCCGACTGGAATTGCCAAAAAAGACCCCCTGCGGACGAAATTGACAAAAGAGACCCCCTTACTAGTGGCGGCAGGCGCGGCAGGCGACACGTGTCACCTGCCGCCACGCCGTGAGGCGGCGGGCCTGGCCGCCACAACATGAGGCGGCAGCCCGGGTGTATAACGGTGCGTGCACAGTTTGTCGTGCAGCGACGTAACGGGCCGGGCCAGGTGGGCCCGGCCGCCACCAGGTGAGGTGGCCGCCGCTGCCGCTGTCGCTCCCCGGCCGACACGGCCTGCTGCGCGCGCGATGAGACAGCGGGCCCGGCCGCCACTAGGTGAGGCGGCAGCGCTGCTTTCAGCCGCTGATTCCCGTGCGCGTACTTTTTTCAGGCGCTGATTCTCGTGTGGCGTCACTTTTGTTGCTTTGCCAGGACGAATTTTAGTGTTGCTAACTGGGCTGATTCCCACGCGCGGAGGACGACGAATTTCACGCCCGGGAATCACTCTGGCTTTTGCCTCTTTTCCGTTAGCGGATGCGACGGCACTGCGAGAATCACGCTGATTATTGCTTGAGCGAATGTGACGGCACTGTGGGAATCACTCACTCGCTACGGGAATCCGAGGCTGCGGGAACCTGTTGTGCCGACACCACAGGGATCCTCTTCCTTTATATAGTATGCTTCTGCTCCGTGCGCAAGCACACTGGCATCCTCATCTACCTTCTGAGTGTGTAAGAACAGAGAGAAAGAAAAACTCAGTAGGCACTTTCACTCGTGATTTAGGGCGATTTGGAATTGGATTTTGAATATGTTGAAGTTGAAGAAAAGATAGACGAAGGTAAGATCTATCCATTTTTGTTGGTTTCATTTGCATGCATGATGTTTTTACTCTTTTTGTTTAGTTCATAACTATGTGTTATCTATTTTGTTAGGCATTATTTCATCATTTTTTGGAGTCATTTAGAGCTTCAGGAGTACGATTTGCCTAGCGAAGTGAACTACGAAGTTGAAGATCAAGGTATGAGCTTTGCAATAAATTGATTTTTTTGTGCATGCAAGGTGGTAATTAGTTAGTCTTTTAGCTCACCATTAGCTATGCAATGTTAGTGATTAGAGGTTAGAAATAATTTCAGACGACAGATGTAGCATTTATAATATATTTTTTAGAAGAGTAGGTTGAAGATGTTGTATCAATGTTAGGTGCGTCCATTAGTATTGACATGCAAGAAATCTTAATACGGTAATTAAGAAACACTTGTACTGTAATTGTTCATTGCATGTGGTATGTTATTTCATGTGGTATGTTTATTAATAAGTCTATAGTTAGGAGGTTGTAGGTCTACTTTGTTATGTCGAAATAATCTAAATTTTATATGTTACGAATATGTGCTAATGTACTTGATGATGTATGTAATTAGGTAAAATAATTAATCTTAGTAGCAAACAAGGAGGAGATGACGTGATTGAAGAAATTGTATTTCCATCTTCGCTGTCCCTTTTGAGGTGATGACCAGATACATGCAAGTGCTATTTTCATACTTTTGATAGCAGAAAGAAAAATCCGTGTGTAATATTGATGTTCATATGATAATAGGTTGACTCTGTTCATATAGTACTGGTGACGGATATTTATTCGAACTATTTGGACTCTTAATTGCATTCGCAAGCACATCCATATTGAAGCTAAGGTATAAAATGGCGCCGTAATTTTGTTAATATTTTTTATATTGATGTACTGTCATGCCGCTGCAAATATTATTATTTGTAAATAAAATAATTTTATCGTATGATATGAAAAACATTATATCATGCCGGAAGAAATTAGATATTTTACTCATATGATATTAAAATGTTATTATCGTAATATTATGTTTAGTGGTTGTTTGGATAGCGAGTACTTACCCTCAGTTTTGTCATAACCTGTTGTAAGAAAATTATGTAGAAAACCATATTTTACTACTAGTCGTTTTTCCAGAAGCTAAGTTTTTGCATGTTACGAGAACTATTTTAGGAAATTTTTGGGGTAGTTAGAGAAAAGCAAACAGAGTTTTAGTTTGTTACGCTCGTAGACAAGTTTGAGAAAAATAGATCTTTAAATACCCATTAACCAAACAACCCCTTAAAGTCTAAGCAAACGATTCTAAAAACAAACCGAATATTTATAACGAAAATACGGTTATTATTTTAGTCGTAAGATATGTAAATGTTGTCATCGTTACTAAATGTTCAGTTACTAATTATTTGAAATGTAAACATGTATGTTGGTTAGGTACTATGGAAAATTTAGTAGTGTACTATGGGAACGTCTTACGCGATGGTCCATGCGGGGTGGATGTGTCCTTCTGCGAGTCGACTACAGTTGTGGTGAGAGACATGGTCAACGTGGGTTACGCAGCTGTTAGAAGGTGCATCCGAGCGGTGTTTGGCCCAGTGATGCAGGAAAAAAAATGACAACGGAGGCCTTCGTCGTTGACGGAGGAAATGATGGGATAGTTGCCCGTTGGGGTTTGCGGCCTGTCACAAGTGATCGGTCGTGGGGGTCGTACATGAGGTTTGCAAGCAATCCCAATAACTCAATGTATGATCAGCCGATGGTGTATGTGGAGTTCATTTCAGTCACTGATGTTGCTGGATGCAGTAGCAGGGGTGGTGAGGTCGAGTTGGCCATCACATCAACCCCTAGCATCGGCCCATCAGAACCGACGGGCGGCCAGCCTGTGTATGACACAGGATATTGGTCGGCGGCCGTTGACATGAGCGAACACGTGGAGGGATTGCCGGAGGCGCTAGATGATGATGATCATTCTTCTGCGTCTTCGGAGTCAAGCGGAGAAGAAGATGTTCCTCCTCAGAGGGCGGTCGCGGCGGCACTGCAACCTGGGTTTTTACAGGATATGAGCATCATCAACGAATTTCACTCTGCTTCTGGCCTAGGAGCGGGAAGCCTGGAGGTTGGGCAAGTTTTCCCAGATAAGAAGTCTGCTTACCAGGCAATGGGTAGCTATGCAATCGGCATCCACCGCCAGCATAGAGTGAAGCAGTCTGATAAAAAAGAGTTGAAGGTCATATGCATCCACACCGCGAAAGGTTGCCGCGGAAGAGTTCTCGCTAGACTGAAGCCTGGGGTATGTCAATCATGGCATATCACAAAAATAGTGGAGCATACCTGTGAGCAAACTGGGACTCTTTCAGATCACTGCAATGTGACAGCAAAATTTGTGGCACAGACGATGGAAACAATTGTGCAGGGAAGTCTCAACATTAGTGTTAGGGCTCTGCAAAAAGATGCAGAGGATCTAATTGGATTCCCTGTTAGCTACAATAAGGCTAGGCGTGCGAAGGAAAATATATTCAAGAACTTGTATGGTACCTATGAGGAGGCATATTCTCATGCCCCTAGAATGCTTCATCAAATAGCAAGTGCTAATAGGGGGACTCAAGTTTGGCGGAGAGAACGTCCAAACCCAATGAACCCGGGTGAGCTAATCCTGGACCGCTTATTCTGGGCATTCGCCCAGACTATACAAGCCTTCAGGCACTGTCGCCCGGTATTATCTGTTGATGGTACATTTCTCACTGGAAAGTATAAGGGCACACTATTGGTGGCGATTGCAGCGGATGCAAATAATCAGCTTCTTCCTATTGCATATGCATTGGTCGAGAGCGAGAACAAAGATAGCTGGTTGTGGTTCCTGAGCTGCATGAAGATTGGTGTCGTGAAAGAGCGTAAAGGTGTTTGCATCATTTCTGATCGCAACACTGGATTATTAAGCGCTCTTGAAATAATTAAGGCGTCGGGAAGAGTGGGGCTGGCCCGATCTAGAGGGAAGGTGGTGCATGAGGCATTTGGCAGCAAACTTTTACTCCAAATTCAAAAACAAGGATTGGTTCAAGTTATTCAAGAGGATGTGCATGCAAAAAACTGAAGCCAAAATGAATGCGATATGGGCAGGTATCAGTGGTGAGATCGACCGCGCGGCCTTGCCGCAGAGAGAAGACAGGAGGGGTCGTAGGACGGCCATAAATTTGAGCCAGTGGATCACCGAGAATTGCCCTCATTTGGAGAAGTGGGCGCAGGCTCACGACACCGGGGCTCGGTATGAAATAATGACCAGCAACATGTTAGAGGTGTACAATGGTGTTCTTAAAGGGGTGCGAGCACTGCCTATCACAACCCTAATTGAAGAAACTTGGAACCGGACCCTGTCATACTTTGCAGACAGGGTCACCGTCGCCAAAGCACAAGTTGAATTGAACAAGTCATGGTCCGAGAAGATGCAAAGACATCTGGACGAGAAAGCAAAGAAGTCCCAAAGTCATGGCTGCAGGAAAGTGGACGCACTTAGGAATAAGTGGGAGGTCAATGTGCGAGCCAAGTACGTTAAGGGTCACCACAGAGGATCAAAAAAGCAAGCTGTCACCCTTGGCTCAACCTCCTGTGAGTGCACTTGTAACAAGCCCAAGCTTGAGGGCTACCTTTGCAGTCATGTGCTCCGGGCGGCTGCTGTTCAAAAAATCAGCGTCGAGCCATACATATCGCCGTACTTCAACATGTACAATCTGTACAACACTTGGAACGGTGAGTTCTGGGCTTGGGGCATTGATATGAACTACAAAATGTTGTGGCCAGATGGGCCGAAATGGGTTTCGAACGCCGACTTGATGAAAACCGCAAAGGGACGACGTCAGTCTAGGCGTCATCGCAATGACATGGACCATAGCCAGATGGGAGAACCAAGGCGATGCCGCGTTTGCAGGTGTCCTGGACATTCACGCAAAGACTGCCCGTATCGAGCCAACAACAACCCATGATGTTGATATATATGTACTCGCCATGTCTATTTATATTTCTACTCGTTATGTGTACTTATATTAAATTTAAATTGATTCTCTTTGTATTATTGTACTCCTGATGTTAACTTCAGATAATTAATGTAAATCGTATCTCTTTGTATTTTTTAAGTTAATTTTGATTTGCATTTGTATTTCTGTCTTCCTCGTAATTTATATTTGTATGTTTGTGTGCAGGTTATGGGTGAAGTGCCAATGCTTTTGCAGGGGCCCCATGACGCCGGCCACCGCTGCCACCTATTTTTGAAACCAAATACTAAGCATGATTATCGGCCTTTCAGACTTCGAACCATAAAGAAAACATGGCCAATACACAATCATTTCCTTGCTCACCTTGACGCTTATGGACTACAAGGTTTTGCTAGGCTCACATCATGCGACGACCAAGTACGTTGGGACCCATCCCTTTTGACATCCCTCGTTGACCGGTGGAGACCTGAAACCCACACCTTTCACTTTCGTTTTGGGGAGCTTGCACCTACACTGAAAGATGTTTCTATGATCACTGCTCTACCAATTAGAGGTGAGCCGGTAGTCTCTCCACGAGTGTCTTCATCTTGGGCATTAGATATAGCAGCCCGTCTTGGGATGGAAATGCCAGAATCACAACGTTCTGGTAACCCTCGGGGCATCCCACTCGTCTGGCTTTGTGATAACTTTCTTAATTTATCTAGCTTCGCCAATGAGGAGACGAGAAAAAGAAATTTGTTTGCGTATTTGTTGTGGCTCCTCGGGAATCTATTTCCAAATTCACATGGGGACATTGTTGTCCTCGGTCTCATCTACATTGCAGAGAATATGGTAGATGAACCTTTACCCGAGCAGCCAAAATACAGCTTTGGTTCTGCCATGCTATCTCATACATACAGAGGCTTGTGTCATGCCACGCAAAAAACCTCTTTCGCACAAAAAGCTCCATTACTTTGTGTCACCTATGAGTTTCTACAGTTGTGGTCCTGGGAATACCTCCCTGTAGGACGACCTCGTATAGTACAACCCGTATACCCATACGACTTTAGAGAGGGTGCTAGCGCAACTATGGCCACCATGTGGACAAAGGCACGGAAACGTTGGTCTCCAGATATTGCGAAAAATTGTTACCCTATGTACCACCAGTAGTTTGAGATACTTGATGAGGCAGAAGTCACATGGAAACCGTGGACTCAGGACCAGCTAAAAATGGTCTTTGATGCTCGACACTTCACACCAGGCATGTTGACCGATAGTTCATTTTGGCTGACTCGCTGCAACTTATTGTTCCTGTGGTGTGTTGAGCCTTACAACCCAGAACGTGTAATGAGACAGTTCGGTCTCTATCAAGAAATTCCACCATCTTTTTCAGACGTATCGACGAGGAAACACATAAGTAAGATGTGACATCCCTAAATAGTTAGTGTCATTTTTAGTTTACTAAACTCATACTTTGTTAGATAATTTGCAGGCTAACCAATATGGGCAGGGGTTGGAGTTTATACGATTGGAGGGAAGAGAACATTGAATGGGTACACAAGTGGGAAAATGAAGTGCTAGCAGATATAGTGCATCAACTTAGGTATATTTTATGTACATTATTTTTTACGATGATCATACGATGCGTGAAGATGCTTTGCTTTCATCACAACGGTTTATGTAATTATTTAATTTTGCAGACCGTACGATGGAAGTACAGATCAAGCGTACAAGCAGTGGTACTGCATGAACACACGTGCTAGCCTGGCCAGTCAGCCAGCTACTATACCAACACATCTCACACAAGAGGAGCAGGCGCGGAGACATGTTGAGCTGCATGCAGCTTACTATCGTGACCAGATGGTAATCACTTGTAACTTTTTTAAGTGCATCATTTCATAATCATTTGAACTAAATAACATCCAAATATTGTTCAGCTTGAAAATGTCAACGAAGTAGGGCAGATGGCTACGGATAGCATGCCGGCCCAGGGCCCATATCGCAAGACATTCCAGAAACTTTTGCAACAATTCGTGGCAAAGAAGTTCAGATGCGGTAGAGGCGACGACGTTGTCACTGGAGCATACATGCCGGTAGCGAGGTCAGCCAGACCGAGTGCGGCACCGTCGTCCAGACCCACCGAGGCGCGTACGAGCCATGAGCAATGGGGGAGGGTCCGAGTACTAGAACGACATTGCCACGACATGACTCATCTCTGCCACTGCATCGCTCTTCTTCGATGCAGCTTCGTCAGGGGCAGACATCTCAGGACCATGGCACGGGCTTGGATTCGATGCCCGAGCAGTTTCTTTCCCCTAACCCATATGCGTACACAGGATATGATGCATACACCCAAGGTGAGGGATCTTAGCCGTATCTCTCCACGCGAGGGATCCCCATGCCCTAGGAGACTCGTGTACCAGATTTAAACCAGCACCATGTACAATGGCCAGACAGTATAGGAGAGGGATATGCTCAGGTAGTCATGTTTACATTTCAATGCATTTACAATGATATCATATATTATCCTCTAACAGTTTGTTTAAAATGTTTTTATGTGCAGGACACACCTGATGTTAATTGGGGAATGAGAACACCCAACGCGGCATCAACACAGGCCTCCGGGGAGCATCACATGATCACGGCGTCAACACAGGCCTCCGGGGAGCATCACATGATCTTGGCGACACGGTTACATCATTAGTTACAGAGTTCTTCGGAGGGGACGTTATTGGCCCATCTTTTATCCCCGCGGAGTCACAACCATACGCCTACAATTACGCTTCAGGTTCGCAACAAGGATTCGCGACTCCACCACCTACGCAGGACTCGCAGACACATGAAGCCGAATTGGAGTACGGCCGCGGTTTTCGTGTGACCCGGCCACCTAATCGCTTGTCGTCTTCCGGTCGTAAGGAAAGGCCAGGTGGTCGTCGTAAAGTAGGGTGATTCATCAATGCACGTGTGCGACCCATTGTATCTACATATGTCTGTATCAGACTTTTTGACTTAAACATCTATGTTTGCTGAAATAAAAATGCACCATACTATCCCGCTCCACTCTTTTGCTTATGTTAGGCCGAAATGAATTTTTTTAATATTTTGGCTGATGAATACTGTGCAACCATTGCCTGTCTTAGACATTGAAAAAAATATATTTTCAGGCAACGCTTTCCCCTCAATATTTTCCCTCCAACGCTTTCCCTCCATATGTTCCGCCACCCGTTTCCCGCCAACCCCTTCCCGCCATATCTTCCCGCCACTTGTTTCCCGCCATATGTTCCCGCCAACCCTTTCCTGCCATACTGCACTCGTTCTTTCCCGCCATTTTCTCCTCTCTACCTATAAAACCCCCTTCAGACGGAGGTGGATAAGCATTCGAGTGTAGTGTAGTCGAGATGTCCCATTATCCTTTCGATCGTAGTTTTCACCCTGGGATGAGCAGGACTCTTCTGAGGCTAGCTACCGATTTCAGGATGGACAATAGGATAGTTCCATGGGACGAACTCACCGGTAGTGACACCATAATGAATGAGTTGGCTCACCAATTACGTAGGTCTGGGTGGCCTGAAAGGACCTATGAGGAGGTACGTAAAGAACTTCTTAGGTTGCGTGCAAGGTGGAAGAATGTAGTGGAGCCGAAGAGTGAAACTTTCAGAAGGACTGCAGAAAATCATCCATTTTTATGGACTGAGGAGAGCGAGGATGAAGATGATATCTTCATGCCGCCGCTTCCGGGTGCTGCATCATCAAAGGGTAAGAGTTCTGCATCGTCTAAGGGCAAGAGTACTGCATCCTCGAAGAGCAAGAGTTCTGCATCGTCCAAGGGTAAGAGTTCTACATCCTCGAAGGACAAGAGTTCTGCATCGATGGAGGATGACGATGATGCCTTCATGTAGTTTTATTCCAGTTCTACCGTTTAATTCGGATGTACTTGCATTTTTAGTTTGTACTCTCTTATTGTAGGGCATTATGTTCTATCTTAATTTTATTTTGTAGTTGTTGCACGATGTTCGATATTAGTGGAGGGAAAGAAAATGCCACTACTTTATTCTTAAACTATATTTTTTTCCATTACGACACGGCACAACTGAAAATAAGATACATTGTAGGAATAAACCTACATTTAACTCCTGAAATAAAGCTACATTAAAGTGCAAAAATAAAGATACAAATGATTCATGATGCTAATCGGGCTGCACGGTTCATGATGCTAAACCGTCAGTACCGCAATCTCAAACAAGGTGACCTCTCCGTCACCGAATATGCTCGTCGCATGAAGCTCCTCACCGACGGCCTCGCCGACATCGAACACGCTGTCACCAAGGTTGATCTCTCTACTCAGTTTCTGCACGGCCTCGACAAACGCCTTGGGACTATCCGTGTGGTTCTCGGCGACAAGGTGCCTGACATGCCTTTCGATGAGATCCTCTCCCGCGTCATCCTCGCCGAAGAGTCCCAGGCGCCGCGCGCTGCCGAGGAGAGCGCTTTGGTTGAGTGTAGTATTAGTAGCGGCTAGTGGATCACATTTCTTGCGGACGGGGAACCCTAATAAGGATGGCTCTCTTCTCCTTCCATCCCTCTTCTCTCTGTAATTGGATTGTTGAATAGAACGAAACCACTTGAGTGAGTGAGAATCGAAAGATCCTGTTTCTGTTGCTAGGAGGATCATAACCGAATTCAGAACAACGCTCCACACAGGGAGACAAAATAGTAGTTCTCCTCACTGAATTAATTTTCACAACTCTTTCTCTGGTGGTAACTCCCAGATTTATGGATTTGTGACTTCACATTTTCCTTTTGTCTATTTTTCCTTGAGTGAACAGTCGTCGCAGAAGTATAGAAGCACAAACTGGGCTATGCATGTCACTGGGCCGAGCAAAATACAGCAAGACAGCAATACAGCAAAGGTATCGGTTAAATACAGAGCCCGGCAGAGAAAGGACTAACATGGACGATGGGCGACTCGGGCGACTCCGCTGGCGCCTCCGCGGGCTCCCCCGCCGCCTCCGCCGCTGCGCCGCCGGCGTCCCTCCCCGCCCCCTCCCTGCCGGCCTCTCCAGCCGCGGCCCAGCCGCCGCCCCCCGCGCCGGTCGCCCCAGTGGCTCCCTTTCGGTGGGCGGACTGCGCAGACGACGCGCCGTTCCCCCATCCCCCTTCTCCCCCGGCTCCCTCCACCCCCCTCTCCTCCCGCCGGCCCGCCTTGCCCCGCCGGCTGGCTAGCTCAGCCCCCCACGTGAGGGGCTTTGCTTCCGGCAGGCGGGCGCCGGCGCTGGCCCCCTCGGCGCCCCGAAGCCCGGCTCGGGTGCCGCCCCTCCAAGGTGTGGCCTTGGCCGGTAGGGCCCTCCGCCGCCGCCGCGTGCAGGCCTGGGGCGTGGCCGGGAGCGCTGATCGGGGCCCTGCCCGCTCCTCCTGGCGTCGGCCGGCGGTGGGGGTCCGGCCGTCGGCTCCTCCTCCCCCCCCCCCCCCCCCCCCGCGGTCCCTCTTCCTCCCTCCCCTCCTCCCGGTCCCGTCGCCTCGGTCGGCGCCGTCCCGGCCGTTCATTGCGCACTTCGGCTCCTCCGGGCTCCACGTGCAGACGGCCCGGGCCGCCCGGCCCCCTACCGCTGGCCCCGCCGGTCCGGCGCCGCTGGCCGCTCCCGATAGGGTTTCTTCCTCCCCCTCGCTCTCCCCCGCGACTCTGGCAACCCGACGGGGCCTGCTGGGCTGCTGGGCCCCGGCCCATCACGCCCGGTGGCCCCTGCGCGGCCCACCGCGGATCGCCCCCCTCCCCTCGCAGGCCGGCCCAATCCGGGTGGGCCTTCCCCGTGCCCTAGGCCCAGCGAGGGGGGCGTCGGCTCGATTTGGCCCCCCCCCGTGGCCTCCCTTTGGCCCCGTCCCTGTGCGCCGCCGCCTCCACTTCCCTCCCCCGTCCCGCCCCCTGCCCTCACCCTCCCCTTTCCTCGCTCCTCCGGCGCCCCTTGCCGCTCCCCCTCCCTCGTCCGGCCGTCCGGCTCGCCCGTCACCGCCCGCTCCCCTCGCCCCGTCCCTCCCGGCACCCGCTGTGCCGCGGTCGGCCATGCCGCGGGACTGGCAGGACCCGGCACCCCGGGCAAAGCGGAAGGCGGGTGACCCTTCCCGCGACTCGACCCGCCCCTCCCCCGACTCCCTCCGGCGGGAGGAGGAGCTCCGGCGCGAGCTCCGGGAGCTTCGGGACAGCCGCCGCTCCCCCTCCCGCCGTGATGACCGGGCGCGGTCCCGGTCGCCGCGGGCGTCGTCGGGGGACTGGCGCGTCCGCCGGTGCTCCCCTTCGCCGTCTCGTCGTCGGGATCGTTCCCCATCCCCCGCCCGCCCGGCCCGTGCCGGCTCTCCTCACCCGCGGGACGGTATCCTCCCCACCCCGGACACCCGCCGTTACATCCCCCCGCACGCGGCTTCCACTGGGGCTGCGGCCCCGGCTCCGGCCTTTGGTGGTGGCCCATCCCGTGGCCGTCCTGGGCCCGCCAAGAAGAAGAAGCGCCGGGGTGTCCGCCTCACTCCGGTCGTGCCACCCCCCGCGGGTCCGGGAGCCTCCACCGCTTCGGGCCCCGTCTCCGGTCTCCCTCGCCCCCCATGCTTCAACTGTGGGGTGAGGGGGCACTCTCAGGTTGCGTGCGTCAACCCCCAGTGCTGCTACCTCTGCAAGGATCCCGGCCACCCCGCCATTCTGTGCCCGGATAGACCGATGGTCTCGGAGCTCATGATGTATGCGCATGGGATCGAGGGGCTGGGCTTCTTCCACCTCGAGGTCCCGGACGCCCCTCCTCCGTCGCCATCCCTTCAGGCGATTGTCACGGTCGTTGATGGGGTGGCGTCCCCTGAGATGATCGAAGCTGAGCTCAACCACCTCTACCGCCACCAGTGGGACTGGGTGGTCACCCCAACCGCCGGTCACATCTTCTCCGTCGTCTTCCCCGACTCCGTCAGCTACGGCTACGCGACGCGTAGTGGCCGGATCACTCTCGCGCTCAACCAGCTGGTTGTCGAGATTTCTGAGCCAGTACTCGATGCTCAGGCCATGGCTGTCCTCGACACCGCCTGGATGCTCATCTCCGGTCTCCCCGATATTGAGCGGTGCAAGCTTGTCATCCGCCAGATGTCTCGCCTCTTGGGCAAGGTGGTGGTGGTCGACGAGCTCTCATTGTGCAAGGAGGAGGAGGTGCGGGTCAAGGTCAAGTTCCTCGACTCCTCCAAGCTGCGCACTTCGGTCCGGGTCTTCTTCAACGACCAGGGCTTCAACCTCAGGATCGCCCCCGAGACTCCCAACCACGTTGGGCGTCCCCGCTCCCTCGACGTCGGCCCCCCTGATGACAACCCGGGGGCCGGCGGAGACTCCCACGGCCGCCACCGCTCTCGCTCTCACCGCTCAGATGAGGAGGGGCGTCCGAGGACTCCCGCTCCCCCTCCCCCTCGCCCCCCTCCGGCTACGGGGGGCAAGGGCCGCCAGGCCGCCTCTCGCCTCCCGGTGGATGGCCTGCCGATCTCTGACGTGTCGCCATCCGAGGGGAGCGACATCTCCAGTGTGGGCCTGGTGGTCTGCCCGGCCTCCTCCCCGCGCTCCCCCACCTCGTCCCCGCCTCCTGTGATGGCCCTAGTCGGCCTGATCGGAGGCCTGTTCTCCGACTCGTCGGCGGCTCCCGCAGGTGGGGGGACGCCTCCTATGGCTGTCCCCCCCACTCCGGCTTCGCCTCCCCCCGTCGCCGTCTCCTCCCCGCAGCCTGACGCTCCCCCGGCCCCGTCGTCTCCACGGGTCCCCTCGGTGGCCTGCTCTCCGGCCCCCGGTGCGCCTCCTCCTCCTATGGCCGCACCATCTCCCCCGGCCCAGATCTTCCTCGGCTGTGCTGGGCTGGGGCTGCTGACCTCCCCTCCGTCGTCTCCTGGTGCGGGGGCGGCCCGGATCATCACGCCTCTGGCGGCCCAGCCTCCCCCTCCCCGGTCTGCCGCCTACTCCCGTCGCGGTCGGTCAGCCTCCTCCCCGGTGGTGGCCTCCCGCCGGAGTGCTCGGCTGGACGCTGCCCACCCCGAGGGCAGCCCGGCTAAGGGAGTCCTGGACTAGGGGGTGTCCGGACAGCCGGACTATCATCGTCCGCCGGACTCCAAGACTACGAAGATACAAGATTGAAGACTCCGTCCCGTGTCCGGATGGGACTTTCCTTGGCGTGGAAGGCAAGCTTGGCGATACGGATATGTAGATCTCCTACCATTGTAACTGACTCTGTGTAAGCCTAGCCTCCTCCGGTGTCTATATAAACCGGAGGAGGGCTTTAGTCCGTAGGACAACATACATTACAACAATCATACCATAGGCTAGCTTTAGGGTTTAGCCTCCTTGATCTCATGGTAGATCCACTCTTGTACTACTCATATCATCAATATTAATCAAGCAGGACGTAGGGTTTTACCTCCATCAAGAGGGCCCGAACCTGGATAAAAACATCGTGTCCCTCGTCTCCTGTTACCATCCGCCTAGACGCACAGTTCGGGACCCCCTACCCGAGATCCGCCGGTTTTGACACCGACACCGGCGCTACCCATCCTCGAGTGGGCGGAGCTCCGCGCTGCCGCCCGTAACCTGGAGCCAGATACGCCCTCCTTTCCCCCCTCTGCTTCGTATTGTTCTTTCCCTGCGCTTGAGTCTGTTCCGCTGGGTAATCTCGCCAAAGTGGCCTCCGACTCCGCGATCATTTTCCGAGGGGAAGTTGGCCCCCCTCTCGCCCAGGTCGCGGCCATCAGAGCCCGGGAGGTTCTCGATGGGAAACTGGCGGAGGCCCGGGCGGCCCTCCTCGTTTCCCCTGCCACCTCTCCGTCTGGGGGATCTTCCTCCCCGCCTCGGCCGCAACCGACGGCCCCCCTCCCTCGATGGCCGTGCCGGAGATTTGGGGACGCACCCGCTCCCGCATGGCGGCTCTTCGTGCGCTTAGCGCTTCCTGTGTTCTGGGGTCAAGCAGCCCCCCAATGGCTCCTTGATGCGGGCCCTCTTTTGGAACATCCGCGGCTTCGGCCATGATGGCCGCCGCCGCCACCAGTTAGTGGAGTACATGCGAGATGAGCACATCGACATCGTGGCTGTGCAAGAGACCATGCGTCGCGATTTTGCGCTCCCTGAGCTTGACCGGCTGAGCTCTCACCTCTTTGCGTGGCACTGGCTCCCTTCTAGTGGGAATGCGAGCCACTCGGGCGGCATCCTTTTAGGTGTGAAGGATGCCACCTTTGAGGTGGGCAACATGGATAGGGGCGAATTCTTCGTCAGCATGGAGGTTTTCGAGAGGTCGCTCAACTTCAAGTTGGAGATCATCATAGTCTATGGCCCGGCCGATCATAGTAGGTCGGCCTCCTTCTTGGAGGAGCTTCACCGGAAAATCTCGGCCGCCTCCCTCCCCATAGTTGTCAGGGGTGACTTCAACCTGCTGCGCGTTGCAGAAGACAAAAACAATGGCAATGTTTGCTTTGCCCGGATGGCCATGTTTAACGATTTCATTGCCGACCTCGCCCTCCGGGAGATTGATCGGGTTGGGGCTCGTTTTACTTGGACCAACCGCCAAGCCTCCCCGACCCTGTCCGTCTTAGACAGGGTCCTAGTTTCCCCGGAATGGGACCTTCGGTGCCCCTTAGCCTCTCTTCACGCCATCACCCGAATTGGGTCGGACCACGTCCCCTTGCTTCCGTCCATCGATCCCCCCTCGGTTCCGTTTTGAGACCTTCTGGCTTTCCCAGGCTGGGTTTGCCGACGCCGTCTGTGCTCGGTGGATCGAGGCTCGGGCCCACCCCCACCCTCGCCCCCCTTCTGCTATTGAAGCGTGGCACTTCTGTGCGAAGCGTGGTCGGCAATTTATGAAGGGGTGGGGGGCCAACCTGGGCCGTGACGCCAGGGAGCGTAAGAAGGCGTTGCTCACCGCGATCCCGGCCCTCGACTTTCGGGCTGATGCGGTGGGTCTCTCCCCAGACGAGTGGCTTTCCCGCTATGACCTCGAAGACTAGCTCTCCGTGATTTACACCGATGAGGAGGCCTATTGGCGCCTTCGGGGCGCTCAGCGTTGGGTCCTGAAGGGTGATGCGAATACGGCTTACTTCCAGGCGATTGCCAACGGGCGCTGTAGACGCAACACCATTCCCTGCCTTTGGGATGGGGTTACCCTCCTCCAGGACCCCCGGGACATCCGCTCCCATGTTGACGGCTTCTATCGTTCCCTCTTCTCTCCCGCTCCTCGGAGCGGTCTTTCTCTCGCCCATGATTGTTGGGCCGGCGCCCAACTTGTCTCTGACGCAGAGAACGCGTCCCTGACGGCCCCCTTCTCTGAACAGGAGGTCTGGGAGGCCATCAAGGGTATGAACTCCTCCTCTGCTCCGGGCCCGGATGGTCTTCCGGTCATTTTCTTCCAGACCTTCTGGAACGTGATTAAACCAGAGGTCATGGCCATCTTTGATGAATTCTTTGTGGGATCTATTGACCTAGGCCTCCTCAACTTCGGGACCATCTCCCTCATCCCCAAGGTCCCTGGGGCAACTAACATCCGCCAGTTCCGCCTGATTACGATCATCAACGTGATCTTCCGGATCCTGGCCAAGGGGTACGCCAATAGGGTGACCCTGCTTGCAGATCGGATTACCCACCCTAACCAATCAGCCTTCATTAAGGGTCGGTACATCCTGGATGGTGTTCTGGTGCTCCATGAGGTCCTTCATGAGGTCCGGGTCAAACGCCTGAAGGCGGTCTTTCTGAAGATCGATTTTCACAAAGCCTATGATACGGTTAGCTGGTCTTTCCTTAGGGAAGTCCTTCTGCGGAAGGGCTTTGACGACCGGTGGATCACGAGAGTCATGCAAATGGTCTCTTGCGGTCGCACGTCGGTCAACATTAACGGCGAGATCGGTCCCTTCTTCCCTACCCTATGTGGGGTGCGCCAAGGCGACCCCTTCTCCCCGTTCCTCTTCAATATGGTCGTGGATGCTTTGGCCTCCATTCTAGATAAGGCTAAAGCCACGGGCCACATCCGAGGTATTACCCCCCACCTCTCTGGGGGCTCGGGAATCTCCATTCTCCAGTATGCCGATGACACGATCATCATGGTCGAAGGCTCGGAGATGGACATCACCAACCTCAAGTTCCTCCTCCTTTGCTTCCAACAGATGTCGGGCCTCAAGATCAACTTTGATAAGAGCGATGTTATGGTGATGGGATATTCCCCCGCTGAGTCTGTGGCCATTGCCAATAGACTTAATTGCCGCCTGGGCTCATTCCCCACTTCCTACCTTGGGACGCCCATCAGTGACACGCGCCTCTCTGCCGCCGACCTTCGCCCCTCCGTGACCAAGCTCCAGACCAGGTGCGAGCCCTGGCAGGGGAGGTGGCTTTCCAAGGCGGCCCGGACTATCCTTATCAACTCCTCCCTCTCCAGCCTCCTCTTATTTCTTATGAGTTTCTACAGCCTCCATGAATCTCTCCATAAGGAGATCACCAAAATCCAGTCCCGATTCTACTGGGCTGGCGAGCATGGCAAGCAGAAGTATCACATGGTCAGCTGGCCTAACATCTGCAAGCCCAAAGAGCAGGGTGGGAATTGGGCATCATGTGCTCTAAACGGATGAATATTGCCCTTCTATCCCGGTGGATGTGGCGTATCACGCAGGGTCATGGTGGCCTCTGGCTGGACATTATCGGAAATAAGTACCTGCGCGGCCAACCCCTTGCCTTCTGCCAGAAATCGGGAGGTTCTCAGTTCTGGCAGTCCCTCGTCCAGCTCCTTCCTGTGCTCCGCATTGGTACCTCTATCTCGGTGGGGTCCGGCCTCTCGACGCTCTTTTGGTTTGATCGCTGGGCCGGCGACTCTCCCTTTGCGGCCCGCTTCCCCATCCTCTTCTCTATTTCTGTCGACCCCATGATCTCTGTTGATAGGGCCCTTCTTGACTTAGGGCGCCTCGGTTTCCGTCGGCCATTTGGGCCGGCGGAATCCGCCGCCTGGCGTGAGTTGCTTGACTGCATTGCTCTGCATGAGCCATTGGTGGATGGGGATTAGGATCTTGTGCGCTGGCACCTGGAGCCGTCGGGCCAGTTCTCTACCAAATCGCTATAATTGGCCATTGCCCCCTCCTCCGCTCCCCTCCCCCTATCGATGGTGTGGTCCGTCCGCGTCCCCCTGAAGATTCGCATCTTCATGTGGCAGTGGATCCGTGGACGGATCCCGTCCGGTGTGGAGGTCCGCAAGCATAATGGCCCGGGCACTGCTGTCTGCCCCCTCTGTGCTGTTCCCGAGGACTCCAACCACATCTTCTTCGCTTGCGTTTCCGCCCGGTTCCTCTGGAGCTGCTTTCGCGAGGTTGTCGGGGGGAGTTGGAGCCACACAAATTTCCCGGACTTATTTGCTGAACTCCAAGCGTCCCCTTCGTCCTCTCGCCACATTAGGTGGCTGGAGGTTGGGGTCCTTGCTTGGACACTTTGGACTGTTCGCAATAAGCTTGTGATCCAGCGTACTCCTCTTCGTCGCGCTACTGACGCTCTCTACAAATTCTCGGGTTTCTTGCAGCTTTGGCGGCCGCTTAGCCGCCCCCTGGATCGAGACGCCATCTCTGCCTTCATCGCCGATCTCCGCTCGATGGCCATCCGCCTGTCGCCCCCGCCGCCTCCGCCTCCGCCGGAGCCTGACTAGATCGCCTGCTGTGGACGGGCTTTGTTTTTTCTCTTTCTTATGGGCTTGTTGAGTTGTGCCCTCAGCAGAACCTTATTACTTTGTTGTGGTACTTGGGTGCGTGTGTGTGGACCTGTCGTGGTTGTATGTCTTGTGGCGGTTTGCTTTATTTATAAAGCGGGGCGAAAGCCTTTTTCGGTAATACAGAGCCCTTCCTTTGTTGTCCATGCATACATTGCAGCTAGCATTACTGAAGCTAAAAAAATTGAAGAACTTTCTCTGTCAATTCAACAAGCCTGGCTTGGTCATCTTCTCTTTGCATGTCAGTTCAGCCAGGATTGTTTGCTTGAGTCCTTGGGTTGGTTACAAAACTTATGATTGGATCTTTGAACTCGAATCAGTACTCCTTAGAGATCTGGTTTTGCAGCTTCAGAATACTATTCAAGAAGATCCTGCTGCAGCAACAGCAACTGGAGCACAAAAGAAAAGCATAACTGCAATGAATTTTAAAGAGTTGAAGCAGGAGCTAGCTCGATTACTGAATGTAAAAAAGTGCCTTGTTGTTCTTGATGATATATCAACCACTTTTGAATGGGAGTTGGTCAAACAGTGTTTAGAAAATGCTGGAAGGATCATAGTGACCACAAGAGAGAAAAATATTGCGAAACATTGTTCAAGAGAAAACAAGTACATGTACCGTCTTGAAGGTCTGAAAGATGATGCTGCACTTGACCTCCTCATAAAGAAGGTACATTTTTATAACTAGTATTTTTTTTCCGTGACATACGAGTTTTGCTTCATGCTTATTAGTTTTGCCTCACATAAGATTGTATTCGTAAGCCTGACATTTCTCTCAATTCAAAATTTAGAAGTATAACAGCTGATGCTTTGAAAAAAGTACTTAAAGCTCTAATAATCCATACCAAATTATTCGACCGAGGAAAATGCCCTCTAATAGATCTAGTAAAATATAGTCTGAACCAGCCTACTGAATTCCGAGCAGGCACCGTGGTAGGTTTGTATGACTGGGTAGCTTTCTTAGACACTGCGAGTGGAGCTTCCTGATGTGCGCCGTGTTAGGGCCTCCATGAGGTCATGGGCCGGCGATGGCCATGGACTGGCACGTTTATGGATGCTAGTAGGACTATGCCGGTGGTGTTTCCGTAGATCCGTCGACGGTCGGGACAGCAGAAAGCATGTTGATGCACCCATGTTCAGCATCTTTGTGCCGTGTTTTGGGTGTCTTTCTCAAGCTTGTGCTTCCTCATTATGTGGGCACACGATATTTGTCCTACTTGGTCGGAGAAGGGTACACCTCAGTGTGTGTGGGTGGTGGGGGTGGGCGCCTTTGTCAACAGTACGAGGTTGTGATTCACCGCCGTTGATGGGCCACCGTCTTTTCTCTAGTTGGAGTGGCCCAGCTCTGCCCTTGTAAATTTTTCTTTTCTATCTGTGCAATAAGATGCAAAGCTGTTGCACTTCATTGGGAAAAGTTTCATAGAAATATTGCGGTTTGTCCCCTACGCATGCAAATTTAGTTAAAGTGGCAATTTTGTGCACTGGGTACGCCCTTTTTTTAAAGCAATTTTGTGCCCTCAATGTAACAACGATTTTTTTACGATTATAATTAGGTACTCCCTCTGACACTTTTTACTCTTTGTGACCCCTGGGGTCCACCCTCACTCGCCCTCGACCGTGGCAACTTGCCCCGCTGGTACCAGCCCCTTTCCGGCTTTCTGTCTGATGACAACACCTACAGTTTCGTCAGTTAAGCGCTGCTCTGCTTCCTCTGTTTCTTTTTGTCTCTGGTGCTAGTGCCCACTGTCTTGTCCACTGTCCATCACCTTGGTCATGCTGCTAGACACATCTAAGAGTGTGACAGCCCATGGACCGAAGGCAAGAATTAATTAGGATCAGTTGCATGCAAGGAATTAATAGGGGCTGTATAGGAAATAATCCATGAAAAAGGGGAATACTCAGAGTATAAACGAGAAAAAAAAGAAAAGAAAGTTATGCGCAAACAAAAAAGAAACGGAAGGAGTAGGTCTTAACAATCAACTCACATTTCTTCTTGCCCCGACTGTAAATGTTTTGCCTCCTTTTTTAGTTGCAGCCTCAAATGTTCTGACCATACTCAAGGAGTGGTACTTCTCAGTTTAATGGAAGCTGGTGAAGTAGCTACAGTACTCCCTCCGTTTTTATTTACTCTGCATATTAGAGTTGACTGAAGTCAAACTTCGTAAAGTTTGACCAAGTTTATAGAAAACAATATAGACATTTATCATAATAAATCTATACGATGTGAAAGTACATTCAATAATAAATCTAATGTTGTTGATTTGTTATTGTATATCTTAATATTTTTTGTTTATAGACTTGGTCAAAGTTTGTAAAACTTGACTTTGACCAAAGCTAATATGCGAACTAAATAAAAACGGAGGGAGTACTTTGTAAGGAGTGAATCTTTTTTTGCTGGTATTGTCTGGAGTCCAGCAATAAAAGTGTCTCCTTTTCCCCTTTATTGTTTTGAGTGGATCTTGTCGTGAAATTAAATTAAATTTGTTAACCTGACATCAGGTACATTACTAGTCAAAACCCAGTCGGAAAGAGAATTTTCATAGCAAACTTACCCCTAGGGCCAGTGCTTCGCTTCCAGAATCCACAGATTGAAGCTAGGATAAATAGTTTATATTATTTCTTATTCTTAATTTAGCAATAATAATCCAAATTGTTAACTTTGTCAAATTATGTCCATGGCAGGTATTCAAGGACAATAGTAAAAAAAATGATTTAGTCCCAGCTATGATGGAGCAAGCAAGAGTCACCCTGCAGAAATGTGATGGACTTCCCCTTGCAATATCAACTATCGGTGGATTCCTAGCCACTAAGCCAAAAACTGCTATTGAGTAGAGAAAGATGAATGACTGTATTAGCACTGAATTGGAGATTAATCCTGAACTTAGGACAATAAAAATTATTCTTATGAGGAGCTACGATTGTTTGCCATACCATCTCAAGTCTGCTTTCTTATACCTGTCCATATTTCCAGAAGATCACAGAATTAGGTGGGGTCGCTTGGTGAGGCGGTGGATTGCAGAGGGTTATTCAAGGTGTATGCATGGCATAACTGCAATTGAACTTTGTCGGAGGTACTTTGATGAGCTCTTGGATAGGAGTATGATTCTGCCAGGGGAAGGAACAGACCAGTACAATCAGAAAATCAATTCCTGCCAACTTCATGATATGATTCGTGAAATATGTATCTCAAAGGCTAGGGAGGAAAACATTGTTTTCACATTGGAGGAAGGATGTTGTTTAAGCGACACACAAGGTGCAATCCGCCATCTTGTCATAGGCAGCATCTGGAAAAGGGATAAAGATGTGTTGCAGTTCATGCTAGACTTGTCACACATACGGTCATTGACCGTGTTCGGAGAGTGGAGATCATTTTTCATCTCGGATAATATGAGGTTCCTCCGAGTGCTTGACTTAGAAGACACATTAGGGTTAAAAGATCATCATCTAGATAAAATCGGGCAGCTTCATCACCTCAAGTACCTTTCTCTACGAGGATGTCGCAACATTTTACGCCTGCCTAATTCTTTGTGGAATTTGAGGCACCTCGAAACACTGGATATTAGAGGTACACGCATATATAAGTTGCCAGCACCAATGACCAATCTTCAGAGGCTACAACACTTCTGTGCAGATGATTCTTGGCGCCATGGTAGTTTCAAGGGAGAGGATGACATAGTTCATAAGTATGAACGTTACACCAGTCATATTTCCATATGTCAGACATGTAGCATTTGTCTGTCTAGATGTCATCGTTTCTTGAGACCACATGTTTTAAATGCTGGTTTGAACATGTATGATATATTCAACATATGCCGTTCTGTGAAGCTTTTTAGTGGTGTTTTACTTCCTAGAGGGATTGGTAAATTAAAGACCCTTCGCACACTAGGCTATGTCAATGTTTGTAGGAGCAATGGAAATGCCACTTTAAAAGAGCTCGGAGAGCTTACTCAGCTGCGTAAACTTAAAGTGGGTGGTGTGAGCTACAAAAACAGGAATGAGGTATGGTCTGCCATTTCTGGTCACAATCAACTTCAATCTTTGTCAGTTCAAGCACATGGCGTGGTTGACAATGAGTTCGAGTTAGACAGTTGTTTGTGTGAGGGTTTGTTGCCACCAAGCAGCCTTGAGAGCCTCACTCTGTGGGGTAAGCTAGGCAATGTAACAAAATGGATCCATAAGCTTCAGAATCTCTCCAAGTTGGTGCTAAGTTATAGTGGATTGGAGCAAGAGGGTGCCATACAAGCCATTGGGTTTCTACCAAATCTTACAGTTCTACGCCTGAGGTTTAAGTCATTTACGGGGACAAAGCTCCATTTCCAGAGCTCATCTTTCTCAAGCCTCATGGTGCTGGAGCTTCAACGATTAAGCGAGATAGAAACGGTGTTGTTTGAAGAAGGAACAATGCCTAAGCTCGAGCTGCTACAAGCTAGTTGGTTCACAAAGCCGAATGATATCTCCGGGCTGGCAGCCCTCACAAGCCTCAAAGAAATTCAGTTGCTACGCTATGGTCTTGATGGACGTGTGAAAGAAGAGGTGGAGAGGCAGGTAGCGGAGCATATGAAGCATGTCAGACTGAATCTTTTCTAGACCCAGACTTATTGGTTTGTAAATTGCACCGATTGAATATCATCTAAACTCTCTCTCTCTCTCTCTCTCTCTCTCTCTCTCTCTCTCTCTCTCTCTCTCTCTCTCTCTCTCTCTCGTTCTCTATCTATATCTGTGTGTGAATTTAATTTCGCAATTCGATACTTCTCTGGTAGTTTACCAATGTGTGACTTTGACTTGTTCAGTTATTTTTCTTTTAATGAATAGTTGTCTTTTTTCTTTTTCTTTCGAGTAGTCGTTTCTTATTTTTGGAACTCACGTACGCCATCGAATCGGACGCAGTTGTCCAAGTTTCGCTAGCACTACTCCGTTTCTTATTTTTGGAGCTCACCAGCGAGAGTCGATGCTTCGCAGCGCCCCTGCTGGGCGCCGCTGCGCCACTGCTGCTGCTTGCGCGCTGATGTTGCTGCTTACGCCGAGATGCTGCTGCCTGCTCCGTTCCGCGCGCCGCCGTTGCTGCTTGCACCAACATGCCGCTGCTTGCTTCGGTTCCGCGCGCTGCTTGCGCCCCGCTGCTGTTACTTGCTTCCATGTCGCCGTCGCTAGTGGGAGGTCGCGGCGGCTCCGTGTGCAGGCCGTTGTGCAGCCGCCGTCGCTGGCAGGAGTTCACAGTCGTTCTGTGTAACGATTCGGAGCCAGAGTCTCCCCTAGTCCCCCACCCCATGCTTCCAGGAGTTGGGCGCGGTGCCCTGTGCGCCTCGGCCGTGGCCGCAGACCTCGACCTGGACACGGCGTGGCCGTGGCAGGCGGTAGGCCAGAGTCACTGCTGCGCATCAAGGAGGCGGCGAGCACCTTGACGCAGGCCGCGGCAGCGGAGCAGTTCGGCGACGGTGGCTTGCGGGAACGGCGGCGGGGCCTGATCCCGATTGGATCGAGCAGGGGAGGGAGATATGCTTTTTAGGGAGGGTTTTTATTGAAAAAGTCAAGTCTAACATCGTCTATTGTGAACGTTAAGCCACGTCATCAAATGCGGCACCCACATGTCATAATCACGGTTAAAATGTTCAAATGGACCGATCAGTGCTTTCTGCAAAAGATTAGACCAAGAATTAGTGATTTCTGACCCGAAGAGTGTTTTCTGCAATCCTACGCTTCAATGTGATGGTTTTCTACAATTCACTCGATATAATTGCACATCGCAGCTGGAATGACTGGTTGTTGCTGTACCGCAGTACTGCAGTGAACAATGAATGGCTGAATGTTGCTGTGCTAACTGACAGAGTAGCAAAGATGGTGGTAGTAGGTTCATCACCATCGCCCTGTCTGCTCCACATCGTTTTTCCCACGATCCAGCCGTGCGACACTTGCTTCCGTGTTCCTCTTTATTACGTATATTTGAATTAATCAATCAATCTATCTATCTATCTATCTATCTATCTATCTATCTACTCCCTCTGCTCCTAAATATTTGTCTTTCTAAAGATTTCAACAAGTGACTAAATACGGAGCAAAATAAGTGAATCTACATTCTAAAATATGTATTATCTATTATATAGGAACAGTATTCTATTTGAAATCTCTAAATAGACAAATATTTAGGAATCGAGGGAGTATTATCTATTATCTATCTATTGCATAATTAAAACGATAGAAAAGAAACGAAAGAGATTTACCACTCAAAAGTTACCTAGATTAACGCAGCTCCCTGAAGGGGAAAAAAACCTTGGCAACGCAGCATATGAATCTGAATTATGCCCAGCAGCCCAGGTACACAAGTCCAACCAGAAGTAAACATTACAAATTTGTATGCATTGGCCACAGAAGTCCGTTCCAAACAGTAACTCCAATGACATCAGCAAGTCATTATTTTGTACTTAAAAAAAAAGTACTGCCCAGCGACGCAAGTATGTCACGTCCCACAATGGCTATTCTTGCATTCGTCAAACAGGCCAGGCTGCATTGTGCATGTGATGTGTACATGATGGACAGCCTAATAAAATTGGTCACGTATCGTTACGCTCCGGATCGAACTAGTAGGTTTACGGGTAGCAGTACAGGGTCCCGGATACAAAAATTGGTGGTTCGGGGCAGCAAGAGCATTACTAGTAGAACCCTCAAACCCTCAAACCCTTATAGCAGTTTTAAGGGTTGAGAAGTGCCACTTTTTGATACTTTTAAGGGTTGAAAAACAGGGGCAAAGACTAGAACCCTCAAACCCAATCCTTAAACTGCTTTAAGGGTTGGATTTGAGAGTTCTAGTCTTTGCCTCAACCCCAACCTTTAAAACTGTCATTTTATATATCACATATTTTATCACATTTCATCATATGACATATCACAAATTTCATCACATTTGACATAAAACAATAATCATTCTAGTTTGCTCCAGTTCAGTTGAGTATTCAAAATTGGGCCTACAAAACTAAATAATCCCAGAAATAAATCTGGGAAGTAGATATTAGAATGAATTATGTATCAGCATACTTTCTTGAGAAAATGTACTGATCAGCGGTCTGCATAAAACATACAAGACCGAGGAGCCCAAAAATGTATCTTTTGAAACTCTCAATTACTTGCATACTTATGCACAGGCTAGAATTAAAAAACAATCATGGAACCTGAAATCAGAATATAATTGTTCAGCCATCTTCATGTGTAAATTTTCTGATTATTATTGAAAGAAGTATAAATATTTTCTGAGATGGAAGGATGTGCTCCGAGATCATTTAGTTTATACTGTAGGAGCATAGGACTTCTAACTTGTTGACTACAACTCTGTTCTTCCTCACATACCCCAGTACCAAGTTGAATCAGAAACCAACTACTGCAGCTACTGAGCTTCCACTAGTTCCTGAACTTTAGAAGCAGTTTTTGTATTGAGCCACAGCAAACTGTCAGTTCAACGGATTATTCACAGCACAAAGGATATCAAATCTAGAGGCAAACCATCTGTATATGCCCAAACATAAATGAACAACAACACATGGTTGACAAATCGCATTATGCCATGCCAACTGATCTACCAAATTTGCCCATCAGTATAACCAAATTAGCGACATGTCCCGAAGAAACTGGGCATAAAACATGAATTCACCAGCTCGTGAGCCGGTCCAAGTTTCTCAGACGAGGCGAAGGGACGGGAGACTGACCGTCGCACTCGAGGTCACTGCCGGTGTCGACGGGGCCGAACTCGTCCACGGGGGCGCGCAAGGCGTCGACGTCGGGCGCCTGCAGCGAGGCGCTCTGGACGAGGCCTCGCGTGCCGCGGGAGTGGGCGCCGAGCAGGTTGGGGTTGGCCAGGACCCCGAAAGCGGAGTAGTTCTTCACGACACTGCCTTCCGCGTCCCAGCTCGGCATGTGGCCGCCGGCGGCGGCGAGCGCCTCGGGCAGGTCGAAGGCCGGCTTGAACTCGCGCGGCTTCTTGCGCGGCAACCCCACACGCATCTTGGTGCGGGTTCGCTTGAACTTGCGCCAGGAGCCTCCCATCGGCGCCAGGAGCCTCCCACAGGGGCGGGCGCGGCGGGCGGGGGCGCGGCGGCGGCGGGGCCCTCCATGGCCGGCGCGGCAGGAGGCGGCGGAAGGAGGAGGCCGGGAGGAGGAGGCGGTTTGCTCCCGCGCGAGCGAGGAGCGAGCGAGGAGGAGGAGTGCGGGTTGGGGGGCGATTTTCCCCTCAACCCCTACTTCTACAGATTGCAAAGTGGTTTGAGGGTTGGACCTCTAAATTTTTTTACGGGTTTGAGGGTTTAGAGGTTCTAGTCTACGGCGTTTTTTTGGCGAAAATTGTAAAAAAACGGTTATTTTTAGGGGTTTGAGGGTTTGAGGGCTCTACTAGTAATGCTCTAAGAGAGAAGGGAGGAAGAGGATGAGAGCCGCCACCAGGTTCCAGTTCTTCGATGCCCTTGCTCGGGAAAACCTAGCCCTACTTAACCTCGTTCTTGGTGTCCCAGATGTGGCCAGGGAAACGGGTGCTGGGCCTCCGTATGCACTGGGCCCGTTCGGCCCGGTGGATGTTGAGGTCTGGTCTTGGCAGGGTGGTACTTGCGCCGTAACAGTGCCCCCTCCTTGAGACACAGCTTGTCCCCAAGCTGGAGCACCTGTGAAGTGGTGTTGAAGCTCCGGCCGATCCTCCCATGTAGCGAACTTGGGTGGTTGATCTGTCCAACGAACTCGCACCTGAGGTACCGATGCGCCACCCCATTGTATGACGCGATCCTCCAGGATTTCTTCTGGTATCGGCGTCGATGATGCCGCTGCTGGCAGCTGCTGAAGTGCCTGCTCCGTCGGCGGAAGTGCTTGCCGCAGCTGGGAGACGTCGAACACGGGGTGGACGGTGCTGTTCTCGGGCATCTGCAGCTTGTACGCCACCGCGCCCACGCGACGGAGCACCTTGTAGGAACCGAAGTAGCGGAAGGCGAGCTTCTGATTCCTGCCCATAGCCACCGAACGCTGGACGTAAGGTTGCAGCTTGAGAAACACCCAATCGCCCACCGTGAAGACCTGATCGGAGCGGCGTTTGTCCGCGGAGTCCTTCATTTGTTGGCGAGCTCGCAGCAGATGCTGACGGATGAGGGCCGTCATCTGCACAAGGTCTTGGATTCATTCTGCCAAGTCTGGAGACACGCAAGCCACCGGGCCGACGATGCCGAAATGACGCGGGGCGTGGCCGTAGAGCACCTCGAAATGAGTAGTGCCCAAAGCTGAGTGTGGGGAAGTATTGTACCAGAACTCAGCGAGAGGGAGCCAGGTGTACCATTTGGTAGGACAGGCGTGGACGAAGCAGCACAAGAAGGTCTCCAAGCACTTGTTGACGCGCTCCGTTTGCCCGTCCGTCCGTGGGTGACGAGCCGTGCTCATGCGAAGCTTGGTGTGCGTCAAACGGAACAGCTCCTTCCACAGCACACTCGTGAAGATGGAGTTATGCTTATAAATATAAATGCACATGGTCCTATAGGAGAGCTTCGAGAAGTGTCCCAATTACGAAACACGGAAAATTATCCTATGGCAGGTTGTTGATAAGTCGGAGATAAAATTAGCGAAAAGATTTGAACCTCTGGGTCCAAGTGTGTTCCATCTAATGGATATTTCAAGAAATATATCAATGTTTGTTTGTATTTTGATCCTTATGGAAGTATTGTTACTTTATTTTTGTGGGCTATGACCCCATACTAACTGTTAGAGCATTGCCCAATATGTAGGAACTAGTGGAGTGTCCCGCGCAATTGCGCAGCTAGAGTAGTCGTTGTGTCGGCTCGGCGGTTATGAAATTTTGGAATTGTTTTTCTGATTCTTGATTGCATTAAGGTTATTAGGTCTCCATCACCTAAAATGGGTAAGAGGGCCAATAGTAAGTGTTTGAATTTAGGGGAAACAATTTTTGTTATATAGATAAAGGTATCCATGTATACAAAAGTGTTGAGATTTAAGAAATATTAGACAAATACTATTTGTTTTGCCTGTGATATGTATTCTCTTTTTAATAAGAACATCATTACAAAAAAATTAGGATATTCTACATTTGTTTTCTGAGTTGGACATATACATTTAATAAACATAGTTTAGACCTAACCAAATAAGAAGATAAGTCTTTCCTCCGTTCTAGTGAACCAATATGTTAATATCTTGTGCTACCTATACGGATATTACAGTTATTTACATCTATATTTGAGAAATGACTATTCATAATTGTCAGCAGATAAAGCCGGAACCTCGCCCGAATGCCGTTGATGAAACTTTTTCAACAGAACTAATTTATACCTTTTGCTGACACTTTTTTACTTATATTTTTTTGAAAGCAACTATTTATAAATTTCCATAGATAGAGGTTAAACCTTGGCCTTATTGGTGGCGATCTAGTTGATCAACCTTTTCCAATAGAACTAATTTACATCTTTGAATTATTTTCTTTTAAACTAAAACATACCGAGCATGCATAGCTTTTTTAAATAATTAGTTGGGTGACCCGTGCATCCGCACACCTTAGATTTCCATTCCTTTTGTTACGTTTATTCATGTATATTATATTAGATTTGATACACAGACACACCATTACATCTTTTTCATAATATTTAAACTGCTAATTTATATTCATTCGTTATTCCCAATACAATAATCTACACTATTTAGAATTATTATTTTTACTTCATTAGAGAACAAAAATTGTTAGCTTGTGTCACGTGTATTTCACCGGCAATTTTACTATTAATTATAATGTTTGACAACATGTTTTACAATTAAGACGTGTTTGAAAAATACATTGGTGTTTGCCTTTGTAGTTAGATTACCATAACATATATACATTGTAAATTTTCGGACTCTGTCACTTATATTTGTTTTTTATAGCAGTTCACATCAATAATTACATGCCGGCAATTTGCCCATTTGCATTAACTTTACATGTGGGTGCCGCTAGTTTTTTCTATTCCACCACTTGATCGGTTGTGCAAACTCCACCACGCTCGATGACAATATTTTCTATGCTCGCTCATCATGCTCGCGTCTTTGTTTTGAAAAACCTACCATCATTCTGCTTCCTCTTGCTTGTTACTCTTCCTAGTATTTTGCTAGCAGGCTTTGACTATCCTCCCTCAACTCCTGAAGGATACATCTCAGTGTTAGTTGTCACTACGGGACAACTCTATAGTTGTTGTCATGTGTCGCAGAGTAATTCTTTTTGTTAAATTTTGTCTTCTTGAAATGATGTATTTCGTCCAGACTATAAGTTGTATGAGGTATCATCATCTCACTCAAAATAATAGGACGATGTTGTTAATCCACATATTTTCCCTAAACAATAGCTGCATGCCTGGTATGCATCTCATTTTATTTTCTCAACCAAAATTTATAAGTTGTTCATATGTAGAAAAATGTACATAAAATTAAGGACGTAACTCACACAAATTTGCAACTGCCCCGTACTAAGGAGTGTCACCGAAATCTAAAATTGCACGTGTGTCCTTTTTTTAGTTGGCACGTCTGTTCTTGTTGTACATGATTTCTTACATTTACTTTGTTTCTTTCTTGGGGTAATTAATTTCCTATTTTTTCTGGAGTGCTTACATGTCTTGTTTATAGCAAGACAACTATGTACTTATTTTTTTGCAGGTTAAAAAATGGACCCTTATTTCTTTGGTAAACATTTGTGAACGGCGGACCGGCCAAACGCTCTGGCCGGTCGCCTCGCGCAGCCAACTCGCTGCTAGTGGCCCACGCACCGCCTTTTGACTGTTTCCCTTATCTCTTCATGCGGTGTCGTTCTCCTCCACTCATTTCCCCCACCCTGAACACTATCTCTCATCCCCTTTCCTATTCTTCTCCCACATGCTGTTGCTAGATATCCATGGCCACTTGCATTGCAAATACAGGGAAGGAGCCGGCTGCTGCGGGCGGGGGCAGCGACACAAGTGCTGCAAGTCGGCCAACGCAAGTGCTACAAGCAGCGGAGCCCCCTGTTTGGAGGGGAGGTGACGACGGGCTATAAGCGGGGCGGCCGACACCAACCACTGATGCGATTTGCCGGCAGAGATGCTGCTACCCAGGCGCGGTGGAGCTGCAACCTTAGTTCGGCGGAGCTACAACCATAGGCCGGTGGAGTTGCAACCAGCAAAACAAATGCTGGAACCAGCGACACGCGTGGTGCGACGGCGATCCATCCTTGCTGGAACCAGCAATTTTTTTTTGCTGGAAGCGATGATTTTTTTTGCTACAACCCAGTGACAATAATTCATAGTTTTGCTGGAAGCGGCAAGTGCTTTTGCTGGAACCATTTTCTTTTTTTGTTGCAAGCATAATTTCTATTTCTTATCTACCTTCTGATTTTTGCTGGAACAGACATCCGTTATTTTTGTTCCCATCATCTTGAAGTTTTGCTGGAACCAGCGTATTTTTCTGCTACAATTGTTCTTCACTTTTGCTGGAACTAGCGAACCTTTCTGTTTGCGATTTTGGCGATGGCGAGTGTGCCGGTGGTGAGGGTCGACGACGAGCGACGGGGGCGGCTGGGCATGAGGGGAGGTACCGCGTGCTGCACGACGCAGGGGAAGGGGGAGTGGGCGGCGCCATAGTTTTGTTTTCGTGGTTTTTCTCGTTTAGGATGTGGACGCGCGGATGTGAAAAAGACAAGGGTAGAGAGATATCATACGACTGCGTGTGGAGCGATCCGAGGGCTGCGCAGCGACCAGCCCAAACTTTGGGCTGGTGCGCCGGCGCCTAGTACTGGCCTATTTCTTTCAACAGCTGATGAAATATATGGACTTTAGAATCCGTTTGGCACTTCCTTCAAAAAAAAATCTGTTCGGCGCTCTCCTTTTTTGCGGGTGAATCCGATTGGTACTCTGAATGTGGACTAAAAAAACTGTTCGGTCTGATAAGAAAACTGTCGGCTATCTAGAAAGTTACTTTTGCTTTTCACAATATTATACACGTGACAGGTTGTAGCAGCTACACCTTAAATTAATATAGTATACGTGACTTTGAATGTGTCCTTCTCATGCACGCGTGCACTTTTCCTTCGTACTCCCTCCGTTCCTAAATATAAGTCTTTTTAGAGATTTCAATAAGGGACTACATACGGAGATATATAGACATATTTTGAAGTATAGATTCACTCATTTTACTCCGTATGTAGTCACTTATTAGAATCTCTAACAAGACTTACATTTAGGAACGGAGGGAATCGATACAATGACCTGGGCATTTTTTTTTGAGTGGACCGTGGCAGATTTTGGATGTGCATATATGTTTGTACACAATATTTGTATGTAACGCTATATCTTTAAATCTTGGCTGTTTATATCTAAATTTTTACGGTCGAGATAAGTATAACTGTGTGGATGAACGTGATGGCTTTCAAACATGTGCGAGCATGTAGTTCTTTCATAGTGCCTTTCTTACCTTTTCATTATCAATTTAATAAATGCCATTAAATAATTCTAACTGATTCATTTTAACAAAAGTTCGAGCCCGTACGAATGCACGGGTTCAAGACTAGTTCATTTAATTCATTAAGCTAACATTTGACATTAATCTAACATTTCTATCTAGCTAATTCATCTAATTCATCTCACCTTTGACATATATATAACATTTCTATCTAAACTAACATTTGACATTAATATATCTAATTTGATCATCTAATTAACAATTTGACATTATAATCTAATTCATCTAGCTAGCTAAAACTTTGACATCAACAATTTGACATTAATCTAAAAAACGGAAAACATAAAATAAGTAAAAAAATGAGTGTGTGCGTGTGCACGCGCCTGTACGCGTGTGTGTGTGTGTACGGGCGGGGTGCGACCATGGGGCGCGCAGGGGGCTCACAGGGCGGGGCGACCGGGGCGGCGACGGGGGGGGGGGGGGGGGGGGGGATCGACGGGCGCGGTGACGGGGCTGCGGCGGCGAGATGCGGCGACGACAGGGACGGCGACATGGACGGGCCGGGGCGGCGACACGACGGCGCGCGACGGGGGCGGCGGAGACGTCGAAGCAGAGGAGAGGAAGTGGAGATGAAACTGCAAATTTTTATAAGTGCTATATATATAGGAGGGGCATTTAGGACCGGCTGAAGCCATGACCCGGTACTACGTGTCAAATTTTGCCAGGCCAAGCGGTAGGAAGCGACCCCCTTTAGTACCGGGCCGTGGCTGCAACCAGTACTACCCCCCCCCCCCCTAGTACCGGTTGGAGCCACGACCCGATACTAAAGGGGGTGCGCTGGCTCCAGGCGATGCGCAAGTTTAGTCTCACCTTACTAACCGAGGAGCGCCAAGACCAATTTATAAGCACCGGCACGGGCTTTTTTTTTAATTTGCTTTTTCTTTTTTTCTTTTCTCCTTTATTTATTTTCTTTTTATTTATTTCTGAGTTGTTTTTCTGCTGTATTTAGAATTCCTTTGTGAATATTTTTGCTTTACGTACCAAAAGTTACAAACTTTCTATTAGTGTAAGTAGTTTTCAAATTTGAATAGTTTAAATTTGAATTATTTGAAATTTTTGTGAATCACTAGTTTGGGAATAACTTTATTTTAAAAATAGATTTTTCAGTGATTCTTTTTTCTTATGTTTAATATTAGTGTGTTTTATCATTATATTCAATTTAGTAATACTTAGATTATTTAATAATGAAATTTCTTTGTAACAGATGAGTTTTCGTTCGAAACCTGATACTTCGAAAAAGATTGTCCATTTTGTACACGAAGTGGATACAGTTTTTGCCGTAATCCTCTCTACTTTTTGCACATGCTATGTGGGTGAAATGATGATACCATGCCAATTTTCAACCTTTTCAGAGTTCATTTGTAGTGCTTTTCAATTTCAGGGTCATTTAGCTAAAAAACATGAAATGCATGAAAAATAGCAAATGATGTCAGAAAGGGTTGAAAGTTGATGACATATTTTTAAATAGTGCATACTGAACACAGAAAAAGTCTGGAGTTGTAATAAATTAAAAAAATGAAATATCTTTGTAACAGATGAGTTTTCGTCCGAAACCCTGATACTTCGAAAAAGATTGTCCATTTTATACACGAAATGGATCCAGTGTTTGCCGTAACCCTCTCTACTTTTTTGCACATGCTATGTGTGTGAAATGATGATACAATGCCAACTTTCAACCTTTTTCAGAGTTCATTTATAGTGCTTTTCAATTTAAGGGTCATTTAGCTCAAAAAAATAAGTAAATGCATCAAAAATAACAAATGATGTCAGAAAGGGTTGAAAGTTGATGACATGGCTTTGAATGGTGCATACTGAATGCACAAAAAGTCTGGAGTTGTAATAAGTTAGAAAATGAAATGCCTTTGTAACAGACGAGTTTTCGTCCGAAACCCTGATACCTCGAAAGAGATTGTCCATTTTGTACACAAAGTGCATCCAGTTTTTGCCATAACCCTCTCTACTTTTTTTTGCACATGCTATGGGGATGAAATGATGATACCATGCCGACTTTCAATCTTTTTAGAGTTCATTTGTAGTGGTTTACAATTTCAGGGTCATTTAGCTTGAAAACAATATCAGTAAATGAGCTGAAAATTAGCAAATGAAGTTAGAAAGGTACACGTTTGTCCGAAGCACAAAAGTACACGTTTCAAATGCAAAACACATAAGCACTCTAACTATTACAAAGATTCCCTACTGTCTTTGGGTGTGAAACTTTTTCTTCGCGTGTGTCCCTTTGCGCCGTAATCATGGACAATCTTCATCATTTAACTAGATGCTCGGGTCAATATTCACTTTGAAGGGAGCAATTTCATGAAACTTTTCATAATCTTCTGACATGTCTGTCTTGTCATCCACTCCCATGATGTTTCTTTTCCCTGAAAGAACTATGTGGCGCTTTGATTCATTGTATGATGTATTCGCTTCCTTATTTTTTTCTTTTTCTCGGCTTGTAGACATGTCCTTCACATAGAAAACCTGCGCCACATCATTGGTTAGGACGAATGGTTCGTCTGCGTACGCAAGATTGTTGAGATCCACTATTTTCATTCCGTACTACGGGTCTTCCTTTACGCCGCCTCCTGTTATATTGACCCATTTGCACCGAAACAAAGCGGCCTTCAAATCAAGTCCATAGTCCAGTTCCCATATCTCCTCTATGTAACCATAATATGTGTCCTTTCCCCTACTAGTTGCTGCACCAAAACGGACACCACTGTTTTGGTTGATGCTCTTTTTATCTAGGGCGATCGTGTAAAATGTATTCCCATTTATCTCGTATCCTTTGAAAGTCATTATATTCGAAGATGGTAACTGGGCCAGCAAGTACATGTCATCTTCAATATCGGCGTCTTGCATGGCATGTGTCTGCAACCAACCGACGAAAGTCCTCGTTTGTTCATGTGTAATCCAGTCTTCAGACTACTCCGGGTATTTGGAGCTTAGAATATTTTTGTGTTCCTCCATATACGGAGCCACCAAGGCGGAATTTTGTAGAACTATGTAGTGTGCTTCAGTGAGAGAATGCCCGTCCATACATATTATTTGATCCGGTCCTAGCATGCCATTTCCACCAGGTCTGCCCTTATGCCGCGATTCAGGAACACCAATCGGCTTAAGGTTAGGAATAAAGTCAACACAAAACTCAATGACCTCCTCATTATCATCGCCCTTGGAGATGCTTCCTTCTGGCCTATTTATTTAAGGCTCCTGTGAACCTCTCAAAGGGGAACATATTGTGTGGACATACAGGACCCAGAACGGCAATCCTTTCGCATAGGTGAACTAGGACATGCGTCATGATATTGAAGAAGGATTGTGGAAACACCAACTCGAAACTGACAAGACATTGCAACAAATCTTCAACCTTGGTATGATTTCTAGATCGATTACCTTCTGAGAGATTGCATTGAGGAATGCACACAGCTTCACAATGGCTAATCGAACGTTCTCCGATAGAAGCCTCCTCAATGCAACCGGAAGCAGCTGCGTCATAATCACGTGGCAGTCATGAGACTTTAGGTTCTGAAACTTTTTCTCTGTCATATTTATTATTCCCTTTATATTCGAAGAGAAGCTAGACGGTACCTTCATACTAAGCAGGCATTCAAAGAAGATTTTCTTCTCTTCTTTGGTAAGAGCATAGCTGGCATGACCCTGATGTATGTCGTCCTTTCCATGCATACGCTAATGGTTCTCCCGTGCCTCAGGTGTATCTTTTGTCTTCCCTTACACGCCCAAGAAGCCAAGCAGGGTCACGCAAAGATTCTTCGTCACGTGCATCACGTTGATGGCAAAGCGGACCTCCAGGTCTTTCCAATAGGGTAGGTCCCAAAATATATATTTCTTCTTCCACATGGGTGCGCGTCTGTCAGCGTCATTCGGAACAGATTGTCCACCAGGACCCTTCCCAAAGATTACCATCAAATCTTTGACCATATCATGTACATCATCACTGGTACGGTACGATGGCGAGGCTTTGTCTGGTGTTCCGCCTCACCTTTGAAATGCTTGCCTTTTTTTCTTAGGGGATGCCTGCTCAGAAGAAATCGACGATGTCCCAGGTACACATTCTTCTTACAATTATCCGAATATATACTGTTGATATCATCCAAACAGTGCGTGCATGCGCGGTATCCCTTGTTTGTCTGTCCTGAAAGGTTACTCAGAGCAGGCCAATCATTGATGGTCACAAACAACAACACATGTAGGTCAAATTCTTCCTGGTTGTGCTTATCCCACGCACGTACACCTTTTTCATTCCACAACTGTAAGAGTTCTTCAACTAATGGCCTTAGGTACACATCAATGTCGTTGCCGGGTTGCTTAGGGCCTTGGATGAGCACTGTCATCATAATGAACTTCCGCTTCATGCACAACCGAGGAGGAAGGTTATACATACATAGAGTCACATGCCAGGTACTATGGTTGCTGCTCTGCTCTCCAAAAGGATTAATGTCATCTGCGCTTAGACCAAACCATACGTTCCTTGCGTCACCTAAAAAGTCCTCTCAGTACTTTCTCTTGATTTTCTCCACTGCGACCCGTCAGCTGGTACTTTCAGCTTCTCGTCGTTCTTACGGTTTTCTCCATGCCATCGCATCGACTTGGCATGCTCTTTGTTTTGGAACAAATGTTTCAACCATGGTATTATTGGAACATCACCTTGGCAGGAATCGTCTTCCTGGGGCGCTCGCCCTCGACATCACCAGGGTCATCGCGGCTGATCTTATAGCGCAATGCACCGCATACCGGGCACGCGTTCAAATCCTTGTACTCATGGCGGTAGAGGATGCAGTCATTACGGCATGCATGTATTTTCTACACCTCTAATCCCAGAGGGAAGACAACCTTCTTTGCTTCGTATGTACTCTCGGGCAATTCATTGTTCTATGGAAGCATCTTCTTTAACATTATCAGCAACTTTCCAAATCCCTTGTCAGATACACCATTCTCTGCCTTCCATTGCAGCAATTCCAGTGTGGTGCCCAACTTTTTGTCAGCTTTGCAATTCGGGTACAACAATTTCTTGTAATCCTCTAACATGCGCTGCAACTTCTTATTCTCCTTTTCACTTGCGCAGTTTCTCTTTGCATCATCACTGGCCCGACCTAGATCATCAGCGGGCTCATCTGATGCCTCTTCTTCAACTTCTTCCTGCATTGCCAGCTCAGCTTCTTCCCCCATTGTTGTACCATCGTATTAAGGGAACCCATTGCCAGGATAGCTGTCGTCGTCCTCTTCTTCTTCATTATTTTCCATCATAACCCCTCTTTCTCCATGCTTGGTCCAAACATTATAGTGGGGCATGAAACCAGACTCAAACAGGTGGGCGTGAATGGTTCTTGACTTAGAGTAATTCATATCATTCTTACAGTTAGCACATGGACAAGGCATAAAACCATTCGCCGCTTGTTTGCCTCAGCCGCAAGCAGAAAAGTATGCAAACCATTAATGAACTGGGGAGAGCATCAGTCATCATACATCTATTGCCGGCTCATCTTCATTTACACAGCACCAAAAAGACCAAATTAATACAAGTTCGTACATAAAGTTCTTATTCTCATAAAACAACATACAAATAACTCTCTAGCTAAAGCATTTAAATGCAACAACAAATGCGATCAAGATTGCAACTAAGGTAACAATTGATCCAACAGCGTAATGATACCAAGCCTCACTATCGATGACACATTTTTTAATCTTTCCAATCTTCAAGCGCATTTTCTCCATCTTGATCTTGTGATCATCGACGACATCGGCAACATGCAACTCCAATTCCATCTTCTCCCCCTCAATCCTTTTCAACTTTTCTTTCAAATACTCATTTTCTTTTTCAACTAAATTTATCCTCTCGACAATAGGGTTGGTTGGAATTTCCGGTTCAAATACCTCCTAGATAAAAATATCTATGTCAACTTGATGGGCATATTTTGTCATAAACACGAAATGCAACAAATAGTTCTAAAAAAGAATATACCACATCTGAATCATAACCCGGACGAGGGCCGACGGGGGCGGATATCAAAACCATGACACTATGTATAACAAACAACGTACATGTAAGATAATTATACAAGTAACTATATATTTAAATCACACACACATGATATTTTCTTATACTAAAAAGATAAGAACAAGAGGCTCACCACAATGTGGAGCCGGCGACGGGACGGTGCGGGTGATCGACGGTGGTTAGGACAGAGACGGGAAGACACTAAGTAAACCACACCTACATATGCAAACTAAGAGTTATTTTGACCTCAATTTGCATATAAATCAAAATACTACCACATATAATTCCTCCCAAAATAAAACCCACAAATCATTATACTTATAGAGCATTGCAAGAGCTAATCTAGCAATGAGAGATGAAAGGACAAAGTTGCTAACCTTTGTGATCACTTGGATGGATGGGGTGCCTTCAAATTTTCATAAATTTTGGCAAAAATAGAGTGTGAGCTCGAGCAATGGGGAAGAACAGAGGGGAGGAAGGAATGAAAGGGAAAAAACAGAGAGAAATGGGGGCGGGCTCGACGAAGGGTTTATATAGAGGCATCTCTAGTCCCGGTTGATTATACGAACCGGGACTAAAGGTGCATCTTTAGTCCCGGTTCATGGCATGAACCGGTACTAGAGGTGCTGGTTGGGCCGCAGCCTGACACCAGCCTGCCACCACCTCTTTAGTACCAGTTTGTGGCACGAACCGATACTAGAGGTTCGCGACGAACCAGGACTAATGACCATCGTCCGCCTAGCCGTTGGAACCGGCACTAATGGTCACATTAGTGCCGGTTCAATTTAAAACCGGGACTAATGTGCTTCACATTAGGCCCTTTTTCTACTGGTGATTCCATACGTGGATGCTGATCGGGATGCTGTCCCTAACAATAGTTCCGCACTGAGCAGAAAATGCATCCTTGGTCCGCCGGGTTCACTCGGTTGGCCATCGTCCGCGATTGCTGTGATCATGAACCTTTCATCTGGGCGCAACCTTTTCTTCGGGCCTCGTCTCGTTACCGAAGTTTTGCTCGATCTGGTGGGCTATAAAAGAAGAAAGAAGAGTTAATATATGTACATACCAAAACAATTAATGCATCAATTAGCTAGTCAGCACAAGCTTAATTAATGTATATACCTCGCCGGACTTCGCAACAGCTGATCCCGACTCCGTTCGGTCATCGGAGCCGTCATCACAGTCTCCTTCTTCCACAAGAGTTCCTCTGGAGCTTGATAAGGTAATTTTATGGAAGGTCCCATGATGAGGTCCGAAAGCTATAACAAGATATCCTAATTTTATGGAGTGGCTTTGCATTAATATATTGACTTTTTTTGCATTTATTTGGGCAACTCCAAGTAAAAGCATTACTTGATTTGAACACTTTGTGACATCCTTTGCTTTTTAATTGTTTTAACACATGAAAATGAGGATGTTACAATTCACAATGCGGCCTGGACATAATAATAATATGGTACATCCGTAGCACAATTTTTTTTTTGTTAAGACAAGAATGAGAATGAAATTTTCCAATCTGGACAGTATAAAGCGCCCATTATTTAGTGCACTATACAATGTAGAGTATACTTTACCCTCTCCATCATAGGACGCAAAAAATGTAGCACTTCAATAGGAAAAGTAGACAACCAAACATTAATGCGAAGAACACGATGGACTAGCTAGCGTGGGAGAGTCGCCGATGCCATGAACTCTTGCTCCAAGCTGTAGCAATTTTGATTCCTTTGAGAAGCTATATTAACTCTGTCTACTATACCACTCGGAGTAGTCAACTTCGGAAGAGAGTCTTGGCTTTGTCCACTTAACAAGGGTTGCATGTCTTCATTTTTGACAACAACCTAACATGATCTCAACCTTTTAGATCGCTCATACTGTAGTTTCATCTCCACTTGTTTCATTGTAGGTCTCTCTTCACCTCGTAGTTGCAAGCAAGTCTCCGCAAGATTGGCGACATCATTAATCTCTTCATTTGTTGCTTCCTCGAGAACTTGAGTAGCTACTATTTCTGCAAGTGGTTTCTCTCTCATCTCCCAAAGGAAGTAGTTGAACAAGTTTTGCGTTAGCCCAGAGTCACTTGTAAAAATAGGCTTCTTTCTGAGCAGTAACTCTACAAGTACTACACCAAAACTATAGACATCACTCTTCTCATTCAACATACCAGTGTGGTAATATTCTGGATCCAAGTATCCAAATGTGCCTTGTATATTTGTAACGACATGAGTTTGGTCAATAGGAACCAACCTTGAAGCGCCAAAATCTGATACTTTTGCAGTGTAATTTCCATCTAAGAGTATGTTAGTGGACTTCACATCACGATGAAATATTGATACTGAAGCAGCTGAGTGGAGGTAATAGAGTGCTCCAGCAGCTTGTGCAGCAATTTTCAAACAATCATCCCATGACAAGATAGAGCTGCTAGTGGTACTGGCATGAAGGATTCCAAATAATGAACCATTAGGGATGAAGTCATACACTAGCAGTGGGACTTCTCTCTCAAGACAACAACCAAAGAGCTTCACAATATTACGGTGATTTACCTGGGAGAGGACTGCAACCTCATTGATAAACTGGCTTATCTCAACTTGCTCAATGACTTTAGACTTCTTTATGGCCACTACCCGTTGATCGGATAAGATGCCTTTATAAACCATGCCATGCCCTCCACGACCAACGATACGTGTGGGATCAAAGTAATTTGTTGCCTTTTCTAACTCTGATAGTGAGAAAATCTTAGTGTTGTCATTTGCATTTTCATCTGACGATATCAATTGTTCGAGGAGTAGACCTTGGTTCTGCCAAAAATGCTTTCTTTGCAGTTTCTTCTTGATGTCTTTTTTCCATCTACGGATGAGTAATATTACAATTGACATGAGAAGTATAATTCCAAAACCAACGCTAATCCCAATGGCGATACCTGTAATGATTATGCCCGTCATCACTGTTCAGAATTTTATGTAGCTCATTATGTGGAGTTGGTTGTACCGTGGACTCACCTAGTACCAGATTTTGTTTTTTGGTCGGTGTGCACATCTTGGTTGCAGTGTCATACACTGTATTACTAGGACATTCAGTGCAATAATGACTTCCTTTAGTGTTATGGCAAATCCCATTACATGTTCCTGGTGTCTCGCACTCGTCAACATCTGCAACAATAAGTATATATAATGCGAGATTAAAATACATAAGTATTGTAATTAAGTTGCCCATTAGTGCCTGCACGTAATACCAGCATAGGTTATTTTGAGCTTTATGTAAGTTTATCATTAGGGGCACATCAGAAATTATAGAATGAACTCATACAGGTTACCATGTGCACAAAGTATGTATAGAGGTGGAGCTTGATCATGTTTTTTTTGCATATCTAAGTTTTTTTTTACTTTGAGATATAAAGGTATCACTTCTCGAAAAGGTGTGCGATCATCCATTTATTATGGCATTTCCCTAATAAAGGTACGTTTTGCATATTAGTAGTATTTAGGAGGTGTGCACAACGGAGGAGGAGGCAGAGAGATGCAGTGTGTACCTTTGCATCCATCCGCAATATATGGATTCCCATTGAAGCCGGCCATACATGTGCAACGGTAACCGTAATATTCTCGTTCAGATTTGACACCCAAGCATGTGCTATTCATGCTGACACATGCATATCCGGTCGTATTCTCCTGTGACTCGTGGCATGTTAAATTGGCTACAGCCCACTGCTGTGGTACTACACCCGCGGAGGCAACATAGAGGCCTGGATCTTGAGGTACACTCACCGAAAGGTACTCTTCAGCCCCTCCATGATACGTATATTCTTTACATAAGTGATCCCTTCTGTATTGTAGTTCATGTCAAGAATCTGGAGGGTAGACAAAGAAGAATTTGTACAATTGAGCTGAAATGACATCCTTGCAGAACAACCATCCTCTAGGCCAAATGGGAAAGGGACACTGATTTCTCCACACCATCTAGAGCAGTTGGTCTTCCGTTGTATCGGATGGTACCCTGATTTCATAAAAAAGGTCAGCGCATCTATTTTAATATTACCTCTCAAACAAGAACAAAATCATACCCAATACAAGAGGTCACGTGATCAACTTCTAAAGATCCCAACGGATTAATGTCACGACCAACACACTCAGTTTCTATTCAAGGGAATTATAGCTTTATTAACCAGATATTACTAGGAAAGAACCGTATGCCAAATGTATATGAGCTAGATCATGCAGCATCAGACTTCCGCATGTCCTTTCCTTGTTGAAGCTGTTGGCTTGAAGTTTTACTTGGGGATGGGTGATAACTAACATTGGCTTGCGAGCCCTCTTGAAGGCATTGTCTTCGAGCCTTGCGCCCTTTGTTTGGTCAAATGTGGCTTGACTGGTGGATTATGGTCCATGGTCATAGGTTTTATGATAGAACTACAGAGATGGTGCCGCCAAGCACGTTCAATGTGGATGGCCTTGATTTTCTTCTTTACCGAAAAAGCTTTCGTCCAGCTTTATATATAAATTAACAATCATTGAGAGCTCTATACAAACTCACGCCACCACAACACACGCACACGCCCAAGGCGGATACATCGGCGTTGAGCGCAGCAACACCACCTCTACCACTAGGAGAGCTACTGGGGTCCTCAACCATGAACACGCCAACGCGAAGAGACGAAGCTGTATATGACGACCCGTGAGATCCAAAGAGGTACCTTCAGGAAGGACACGACACCAGAGGGCCACCACCACCCGATCCGACGATTAGGGTTTCCCCTGGAACAACACGACATGCAATGAGGACCACGACGACACCTTCAAGAAGGGTACGGACATCGTCGCCGCCGGCTGCCCGAAGACAGAACAAATTTTCATCCCGGCCCACACTCATCGCCCCTGGCATAGATACGAACGCCGCACCTCGGCCACCGATCGTCACACCCGGCCACCACACCACCCACATGCCATGGCCACCAGGCAGCACCTTAGCACGAGCTCCACCCGCGTTCCCACTACCAGAGCCGCCGCCCCGACATTCAAGACCGCCCCACCCACATCAACATGTACCATCGACGAAGTAGCCGGAAAAGCAGACCCTTCTGGTAAGCCTGGGGCCCCGCCGGCCAGAGCAGAGCAGGGGAGGCCACTAGCAGCTGCCGGCCACGTCGTACCTGCCGCGCCATTTCTTGAACAGGGGCCAAGTCACCGTAGTCACCCCTGGCAACAACAAGACCCGGAGGCACCCCTGCCCCGGAGCGCCCCTGCCACCGAGGCCAGCCAAAGCCGAGAAGCACTGAGCCACCATGCTCCACCCGTCGGACGCGCCACGAACCACGTAGTCGAACGCCCCATGAATCAGAAGGAAGGGGTCAAACAACCGGCACTGCGACGCCACCCCGACCAGCCGTCGGGGCTTCGGTCAGGGTAGCCGCCGGCAACCCAAGCTGCCCGTGGCCGCACCGCCACGAGTTCATATCTAGAAGAGCCGCCACGGCCGGCTCCCCAACCTCTGGCCCGCACCACCACCACCTACTGCCGCAACGACACCACCACTTGTTGCGACCACAGCAGAGGCGGTCACCAGCAGCCCACGCCGCCCGCAGGCCGCGCAGCCTCAAGCCAGATCTGGCCGTGCCGGGCCAAGCCGCCGCCGTGTCAGGCAACGCAACACCTCTTACCCCCCCCCCCCCCCCCCCCCCCGCGTTCACATGAGAGGTAAGAGTTCATAATAGACCAGAGCCATTGATTTGATTAAGTAGTGGTCAGATTAACTCTTGCCTTCTTACCTCCCATGTGAGAGGGGGGGGGGGGAGGGTGTAAAAGAGAGCATGTTAAAACTACTCATAAGGCCCTAGGTGAAACCGGAGGTCGCACCATAGAAACGGTAGAATAATCCTACAACTTACGAAATAAAAGAACCTGAGCTTGAACTCATAGAAACGGTGGAGTAATTACCTTTGTCACGGGAGCAGCCATTGGTTATGTATGGATTGCCTCGGTAACTACGGTCACAGTGACAATAATAAGTGACGTTAGATGAATCGAATCGCCCACTGCTATGGTTGCTGAGACATGCATAATCTGTGCCAGGTTCATCAACGGCGATTGCCCAGTAAATATAGGCGTAATCAGAGGTTACTACATTAATTGTATCCCATATGGAGCTTCGGTTACTCTGCGATTGGAACTTCCGCTTTCCAATCTTGTGGCGGACAAACTTGATGTCCAAGCCGGCACCCAACTCAGAGTAACCTACGGCAGTGCAACATCCTGTACCGTTGCAGTCCTGCCTGGCCACTGTATCTGTGATATCTTCGTCAGGGCATGTAGAACTGCACTGACCCACCATCTTGTTCGTGTCGTGCTGGAGCACATACATGTTGAAGTCGCAACCAGTGAAGTTTAAATATATGTAATTGATACCGAGAGATCTCCCAGGGTTCCAGGAGATGTTGTATGCATCCACCTCAGGTCTCACGGAGACGGATTGGGAAAACGATACATCAATACCTGATGTGTCGCCGGGTCTGATGTCATTGACAACCTCGGTGATGCCGTCGCGCAGGAAGAGTCTGGGGGGCTGCGAGGCACCGTGGGTGCTTCTATTGCAGATGAGTTCAAAGCCTTGCTGTGGCGGCTGGAAGCAGCCCGGCCCTATGCCGAACGGGTAGTCGAAACTGAGGTTGCCACAGCTCTTCGGGCAGCCGGCCAGGGAGGGAAGAGCACTCCTGTTCCCGGCCTGGCTTCCGTGCGTGCCTGCAGATGCTCGCACCACTGCCGTCCATAGCAACAGCAGCACGAGCAGGCAGAGGAGCCTCATCTTCATCAAAGTATCCGAGCCGAGGGGAAATGGTGTATTGAGGGGCGTCTGGCTGATTTAGCTAAATGTGCAATATCTATACATGTGCAATATCACTCTGCTAAATGGAATTACGGCATCTTACTTCAAATTTTAAACGGAATTACGCGTTCCATCGCTGTTGTGGAGAAAAAAGAAACACCACCAGCACGCCACCATAAATGCATGCAGTATCATTTTCCAAACTTGGTTTTGTAAGGCAGGGAAGGCCTTTGAACTGTTCAGTACCCCCTACCACGGGTTAGAATGTTGTGCCACAAGGTTGGCATTAATTTGTGATGTAACACGTAGTACTTGTGGCAAGAACAAGTCCGTGTATTCTCTGCCTGCCAGTGAACGGCTTTGGACACAGTAAATAAGAAAGCTACCCCTGCTGTCCTGATCTCCACTTGGAAATAAAGACTTCAGACTCCACCAAGTCAGTCAAGCCGAAGGGGAGAGGGTTTTTTGGAATGGTACTAGCATTATACTACAGAAATATCCAAAGCCGTTTCACTGGCAGAGGATACACGGACTTGTTCTTGCCACAAATGCTACATCAGAAATGCCAACCTTGTGGCACAACATTTTTGTGATAATAACCTCCGTCCACGTTTATTGGGCCCCTTCGTATTTTGGGTCAAACTACAGACTACTAAAATATAAAGTATATTCTATAAAAAAGATTATACTACTGGATTTGTATTTGAAAGAGTTTCCCGACAATATAATTTTTGTGACATATAGTTTGCATTTTGTTAGTTAATTTATAGGTCAAACTTTAGCCCAAAATAAGAGGGGGTCTAATAAACCCGGACGGAGGGAGTAACCCGTGTACATTGGTTATTGTAAGCTTGAAATTGTCAAATTTGTTCGAATTACAATATGTGCCCACATGAGCTTTTCTCCAAAGTTTTCCAACAGATCAGTGTAGCTTTTGTTATAATAGGCATGTACATGACTTGAATGATTTATGAACTTCAAATTTTCTTGTATTTTTCTTCATAGGTCATTCCAATATCATTTCTTCATAGGTCATTCCTTCATAGGTTGTATGACTCAACATGGTATTTAGAATATCACTTGCATATCAGTCAAACGCAAACGTAAAAAGATAGGTCTAATTATTTCAGAAAAACACATAAAATCCTCATCATCCTTTTTCTTGGATGGCTTAGGAGGAAAAGGCATGGGTTTATGAACCCATGGTTCTCTTTCTTTACCGTGCTTCCTAGCAACGAAGTCTCACTTATCATAATGTTGATTATTTGATTGTGGGTTATCAAGATCAACAGCAGGTTCACTCTCTACATCATCATTATTATTAGGTTGAGCATCAACATGAACATCACCATTAACATTATCACTAGGTTCGTGTTCATCACCAGATCGTGTCTCAGCATCAAAAATAGAAATATCATTAGGATTCTCAGGTGTGTCTACAACAGGTTCACTAGAAGCATGCAAAGTCCTATCAGTTTTCTTTTTCTTTTTCTTACTAGGACTAGGTGCATCAACTCTGAGAATCTTGCTCAACTCTCTTAGGATGACCCTCATGATACAAAGAATCCTGAGTCATTTTACCACCTCTAGTTATAACCCTAACAACATTATCATTGTTCTTATTATTTAACTCATTGAGCAAATCATCCTGTGCCTTAAGTACTTGTTCTACTTGAGTTGTAATCATGAAAGCATGCTTACTAATAAGCCTAAGATTATTAACGGTTCTACTTATATAATTACCCAAACGGTCAAGCGTGTAAGCATTACGTTTCAATTGTCTACTAACTTAAGCATTGAAATTTTCTTGTTTAATAATAAAGTTATCAAACTCATCAAAGCATTGACTAGCAAACTTATTATGAGGAATATCACCTTCATCAGATCTATAGAGAGAATTTACCTCTACTACCTGTGTCGGGTTATCAAGACCATGTATTTCTTCAATAGGCGGTAGATTCTTAACATCTTCAGCTTTAATATCTTTTTCTTTCATAGATTTCTTTCCCTCTTGCATATCTTCAGGACTGAGAAATAGAATACCTCTTTTCTTCGGAGCTGGCTTAAGAGTTGGTTCAGGAAGTGTCCAATCATTATCATTACTCAATATATTATTCAATAGCAATTCAACTTGCTCAACAGTTCTTTCCCTGAAAACACAACCAGCACAACTATCCAGGTGGTCTCTGGAAGCATCGGTTAGTCCATTATAAAAAATATCAAGTATTTCATTTTTCTTGAGAGGATGATCAGGCAAAGCATTAAGTAATTGGAGAAGCATCCCCCAAGCTTGTGGGAGACTCTCTTCTTCAATTTGCACAAAGTTAAATATTTCCTTTAAGGCAGCTTGTTTCTTATGAAGAGGGAAATATTTTCCAGAGAAGTAGTAAATCATATCCTAGAGACTACGCACACAACCAGGAGCAAGAGAATTAAAAGATAACTTAGCATCACCCTTTAACGAGAAAGGAAGCAGTTTAAGAATATAGTAATAGCGAATTTTTTCCTCATGAGCAAATAGGGTGGCTATATCATTCAGTTTAGTAAGATGTGCCACAACAGTTTCAGATTCATAACCATAGAAATGATCAGATTCAACGAAAGTAATTAACTCAGGATCGATCGATAATTCATAATCCTTATTCGTGACAAAGATAGGTGAAATAACAAACTTAGGATCATATTGCTGAAGGAAATATGCCCTAGAGGCAATAATAAAGTTATTATTTATTTCCTTATATCATGATAAATGTTTATTATTCATGCTAGAATTGTATTAACCGGAAACATAATACATGTGCGTATATATAGACAAACAGAGTGTCACTAGTATGCCTCTACTTGACTAGCTTGTTAATCAAAGATGGTTATGTTTCCTAACCATGAACAAAGAGTTGTTATTTGATTAACGGGATCACATCATTAGTTGAATGATCTGATTGACATGACCCATTCCGTTAGCTTAGCACCCGATCGTTTAGTATGTTGCTATTGCTTTCTTCATGACTTATACATGTTCCTATGACTATGAGATTATGCAACTCCCATTTACCGGAGGAACACTTTGTGTGCTACCAAACATCACAACGTAACTGGGTGATTATAAAGGTGCTCTACAGGTGTCTCCAAAGGTACTTGTTGGGTTGGCGTATTTCGAGATTAGGATTTGTCACTCCGAATGTCGGAGAGGTATCTCTGGGCCCTCTCGGTAATGCACATCACTTAAGCCTTGCAAGCATTGCAACTAATGAGTTAGTTGCGAGATGATGTATTTCGGAACGAGTAAAGAGACTTGCCGGTAACGAGATTGAACTAGGTATTGGATACCGACGATCGAATCTCGGGCAAGTAACATACCGATGACAAAGGGAGCAACGTATGTTGTTATGCGGTCTGACCGATAAAGATCTTCGTAGAATATGTAGGAACCAATATGGGCATCTAGGTCCCGCTATTGGTTATTGACCGGAGACGTGTCTCGGTCATGTCTACATTGTTCTCGAACCGTAGGGTCCGCATGCTTAAAGTTACGATGACAGTTTCTTTATGAGTTTATGTATTTTGATGTACCGAAGGTTGTTCGGAGTGCCGGATGTGATCACGGACATGACGAGGAGTCTCGAAATGGCCGAGACATAAAGATTGATATATTGGACGACTATATTCAGACACCGGAATTGTTCCGGGTGATTTCGGAGAAAACCGGAGTGCCGGGGGGGGTTACCAGAACCCCCCGGGAGAGTTAATGGGCCACATGGGCCTTGGTGGGAAGAGAGAGGGGCGGCCAGGGTGGGCCGCGCGCCCCCTCTCCCTCTGGTCCGAATTGGACTAGGAGGGGGGCGGCGCCCCCCTTTCCTTCCCCCCTCTCCCCCTTCCTTCCCCCTCCTAGTAGGAGTAGGAAAGGAGGAATCCTACTCCTACTAGGAGGAGGATTCCTCCTCCTTGGCGCGCCCCAAGGGGCCGGCCGGCCTCCCCCTTGCTCTTTTATATACGGGGGCAGGGGGGCACCCTAGGACACACAAGTTGATCTTCGCGATCGTTCCTTAGCCGTGTGCGGTGCCCCCTCCACGATATTACACCTCGGTCATATTGTAGCGGTGCTTAGGCGAAGCCCTGTGACAGTTGAACATCAAGATCATCACCACGCCGTCGTGCTGACGGAACTCTTCCCCGAAGCTTTGCTGGATCGGAGCCCGGGGTGCGTCATCGAGCTATACGTGTGTCAAGAACTCGGAGGTGCCGGAGTAACGGTGCTTGGATCGGTTGGACCGGGAAGACGTATGACTACTTCCTCTACGTTGCGTCAACGCTTCCGCTTCGGTCTACGAGGGTACGTAGACAACACTCTTCCCTCTCGTTGCTATGCATCACCATGATCTTGTGTGTGCATAGGAATTTTTTTGAAATTACTACGTTCCCCAACAGTGGCATCCGAGCCTAGGTTTTATGGTTTGATGTTATATGCACAAGTAGAACACAAGTGAGTTGTGGGCGATATAAGTCATACTGCTTACCAGCATGTCATACTTTGGTTCGGCGGTATTGTTGGATGAAGCGGCCCGGACCGACATTACGCGTACGCTTACGCGAGACTGGTTCTACCGCCGTGCTTTGCACACAGGTGGCTGGCGGGTGTCAGTTTCTCGAACTTTAGTTGAACCGAGTGTGGCTACGCCCAGTCCTTGCAAAGGTTAAAACAACACTAACTTGACAAACTATCATTGTGGTTTTGATGCGTAGGTGAGATTGGTTCTTGCTTAAGCCTGTAGCAGCCACGTAAAACTTGCAACAACAAAGTAGAGGATGTCTAACTTGTTTTTGCAGGGCATGTTGTGATGTGATATGGTTAAGACATGATGCTAACTTTTATTGTATGAGATGATCATGTTTTGTAACTGAGTTATCGGCAACTGGCAGGAGCCATATGGTTGTCGCTTTATTGTATGCAATGCAATCGCCCTGTAATGCTTTACTTTATCACTAAGCGGTAGCGATAGTCGTAGAAGCATAAGATTGGCGAGACGACAACGATGCTATGATGGAGATCAAGGTGTCGCGCCAGTGACGATGGTGATCATGACGGTGCTTCGAAGATGGAGATCACAAGCACAAGATGATGATGGACATATCATATCACTTATATTGATTGCATGTGATGTTTATCTTTTATGCATCTTATCTTGCTTTGATTGACGGTAGCATTTTAAGATGATCTCTCACTAAATTATCAAGAAGTGTTCTCCCTGAGTATGCACCGTTGCCAAAGTTTGTCGTGCCCAGACACCACGTGATGATCGGGTGTGATAAGCTCTACGTCCATCTACAACGGGTGCAAGCCAGTTTTGCACACGCAGAATAATCGGGTTAAACTTGACGAGCCTAGCACATGTAGATATGGCCTCGGAACACGGAGACTGAAAGGTCGAGCGTGAATCATATAGTAGATATGATCAACATGAGATGTTCACCATTGAAAACTAATCCATTTCACATGATGATCAGTTATGGTTTAGTTGAATTTGGATCACGTGATCACTTAGAGGATTAGAGGGATGTCTATCTAAGTGGGAGTTCTTAAGTAATATGATTAATTGAACTTAAATTTATCATGAACTTAGTACCTGATAGTATCTTGCTTGTCTATGTTGATTGTAGATAGATGGCCCGTGCTATTGTTCCGTTGAATTTTAATGCATTCCTTGAGAAAGCAAAGTTGAAAGATGATGGTAGCAACTATGCAGACTGGGTCCGTAACTTGAGGATTATCCTCATTGCTGCACAGAAAAGTTACGTCCTGGAAGCACCGCTGGGTGCCAGGCCTGCTGCTGATGCAACTGACGACGTTAAGAATGTCTGGCAGAGCAAAGTTGATGACTACTCGATAGTTCAATGTGCCATGCTTTACGGCTTAGAACCGGGACTTGATTCAACTGGGAGATATGAGATGTTCCAGGAGTTGAAGTTAATATTCCAGAAGAATGCCCCAATTGAGAGATATGAAGTCTCCAATAAGTTCTATAGCTGCAAGATGGAGGAGAATAGTTCTGTCAGTGAGCATATACTCAAGATGTCTGGGTATTGTAATCACTTGATTCAACTGGGAGTTACTCTTCCGGATGATAGCGTCATTGATAGAATTCTCCAATCACTTCCACCAAGCTACAAGAGCTTCGTGATGAACTATAATATGCAAGGGATGGATAAGACAATTCCCGAGCTCTTCGCAATGCTAAAGGCTGCGGAGGTAGAAATCAAGAAGGAGCATCAAGTGTTGATGGTCAACAAGACCACTAGTTTCAAGAAAAAGGGCAAAGGGAAGAAGAAGGGGAACTTCAAGAAGAATAGCAAGCAAGTTGCTGCTCAAGAGAAGAAACCCAAGTCTGGACCTAAGCCTGAAACTAAGTGCTTCTACTGCAAGCAGACTGGTCACTGGAAGCGGAACTGCCCCAAGTATTTGGCGGATAAGAAGGATGGCAAGGTGAACAAAGGTATATGTGATATACATGTTATTGATGTGTACCTTACTAGAGCTCGCAGTAGCACCTGGGTATTTGATACTGGTTCTGTTGCTAATATTTGCAACTCGAAACAGGGACTACGGATTAAGGGAACACTAGCAAAGAACGAGGTGACGATGCGCGTGGGAAATGGTTCCAAAGTCGATGTGATCGCAGTCGGCACGCTACCTCTACATCTACCTTCGGGATTAGTATTAGACCTAAATAATTGTTATTTGGTGCCAGCGTTGAGCATGAACATTATATCTGGATCTTGTTTGATGCGAGACGGTTATTCATTTAAATCAGAGAATAATGGTTGTTCTATTTATATGAGTAATATCTTTTATGGTCATGCACCCTTGAAGAGTGCTCTATTTTTGATGAATCTCGATAGTAGTGATACACATATTCATAATGTTGAAGCCAAAAGATGCAGAGTTGATAATGATAGTGCAACTTATTTGTGGCACTGCCGTTTAGGTCATATCGATGTAAAGCGCATGAAGAAACTGTTGGAAATATGCCCTAGAGGCAATAATAAATAAGTTATTATTATATTTCCTTGTTCATGATAATCGTTTATTATCCATGCTATAATTGTATTGATAGGAAACTCAGATACATGTGTGGATACATAGACAACACCATGTCCCTAGTAAGCCTCTAGTTTACTAGCTCGTTGATCAATAGATGGTTACGGTTTCATGACCATGGACATTGGATGTCATTGATAATGGGATCACATCATTAGGAGAATGATGTGATGGACAAGACCCAATCCTAAGCCTAGCACAAAGATCGTAGTTCGTATGCTAAAGCTTTTCTAGTGTCAAGTATCACTTCCTTAGACCATGAGATTGTGCAACTCCCGGATACCGTAGGAATGCTTTGGGTGTACCAAACGTCACAACATAACTGGGTGGCTATAGAGGTGCACTACAGGTATCTCCGAAAGTGTCTGTTGGGTTGGCACGAATCGAGATTGGGATTTGTCACTCCGTGTAAACGGAGAGGTATCTCTGGGCCCACTCGGTAGGACATCATCATAATGTGCACAATATGACCAAGGGGTTGATCACGGGATGATGTGTTACGGAACGAGTAAAGAGACTTGCTGGTAACGAGATTGAACAAGGTATCGGCATACCGACGATCGAATCTCGGGCAAGTACAATACCGCTAGACAAAGGGAATTGTATACGGGATTGATGAGTCCTTGACATCGTGGTTCATCCGATGAGATCATCGTGGAACATGTGGGAGCCAACATGGGTATCCAGATCCCGCTGTTGGTTATTGACCGGAGAACGTCTCGGTCATGTCTGCATGGTTCCCGAACCCGTAGGGTCTACACACTTAAGGTTTGATGACGCTAGGGTTATAAAGGAAGTTTGTACGTGGTTACCGAATGTTGTTCGGAGTCCCGGATGAGATCCGGGACGTCATGAGGAGTTCTGGAATGGTCCGGAGGTAAAGATTTATATATGGAAAGTTGTTGTTCGGGTTCCGGAAAAAGTTCGGGTTTTTTCGGTATTGTACCGGGAAGCTTCCAGAAGGTTCCGGAGGATTCCGGAGGGGTCCGGAGGTCCGGAAATTGTTCCACCACGTCCAATACAGCAGCATGGGCTGTAAGGGGGCGCCCTAGCCTTAATGGGCCAGGGGCACCAGCCCCCCAAGGCCCATGCGCATGGGAGAGGGGAAACCCTAAGGGGGAATGCCTCCACTTGACTTGGGAGGCACTCCTCCCCCCCTTGGCCGCCGCCCCCTCCTCAGATTGGATCTGAGGGGGCCGGCCCCCCTCTCCCTTTCCCCTATATATATGTGGGGGGTGGGAGGGCAGCCGCACCACAAGTTCTGGCGCAGCCCTCCCCCTCTCCCAAGTACTCCTCCTCTCTCGCGGTGCTTGGCGAAGCCCTGTAGGATTGCCATGCTCCTCCACCACCACCACGCCGTTGTGCTGCTATTGGATGGAGTCTTCCTCAACCTCTCCCTCTCTCCTTGCTGGATCAAAGCATGGGAGACGACACCGGGCTGTACGTGTGTTGAACGCGGAGGTGCCGTCCGTTCGGCACTAGGATCTCCGGTGATTTGGATCACGACGAGTAGGACTCCTTCAACCCCGTTCTCTTGAATGCTTCCGCTTAGCGATCTATAAGGGTATGTAGATGCACTCTCCTTCCCCTCGTTGCTGGCTTCTCCATAGATAGATCTTGGTGACACGTAGGAAAATTTTGAATTTCTGCTATGTTCCCCAACAGAAACTCCATACTGATGGACTTTTGGAACCACTTGATTATGAATCACTTGGTACTTGCGAACCGTGCCTCATGGGCAAGATGACTAAAACGCCGTTCTCCGGTACTATGGAGAGAGCAACAGATTTGTTGGAAATCATACATACAGATGTATGTGGTCCGATGAATGTTGAGGCTCGTGGCGGATATCGTTATTTTCTCACCTTCATAGATGATTTAAGCAAATATGGGTATATCTACTTAATGAAGAATAAGTCTAAAACATTTGAAAAGTTCAAAGAATTTCAGAGTGAAGTTGAAAATCATCGTAATAAGAATTTAAAGTTTCTACGATCTGATCGTGGAGGAGAATATTTGAGTTACGAGTTTGGTCTACACTTGAAACAATGCGGAATAGTTTCGCAACTCACGCCGCCCGGAACACCACAGCGTAATGGTGTGTCCGAACGTCGTAATCGTACTTTACTTGATATGGTACGATCTATGATGTCTCTTACAGATTTACCGCTATCGTTTTGGGGTTATGCTTTAGAGACGTCCACATTCACATTAAATAGGGCACCATCAAAATCCGTTGAGACGACACCTTATGAACTATGGTTTGGCAAGAAACCAAAGTTGTCGTTTCTTAAAGTTTGGGGCTGCGATGCTTATGTGAAAAAGCTTCAACCTGATAAGCTCGAACCCAAATCAAAGAAATGTGTCTTAATAGGATACCCAAAGGAGACAGTTGGGTACACCTTGTATCACAGATCCGAAGGCAAGACATTCGTTGCTAAGAATGGATCCTTTCTAGAGAAGGAGTTTCTCTTGAAAGAAGTGAGTGGGAGGAAGGTAGAACTTGATGAGGTAACTATACCTGCTCCCTTGTTGGAAAATAGTACATCACAGGAACCGGTTTCTGTGACGTCAAAACCAACTAGTGAGGAAGTTGATGATGATGATCATAGAACTTCAGATCAAGTTGCTACAGAACCTCGTAGGTCAAACAGAGTAAGATCCGCACCAGAGTGGTATGGTAATCCTATTCTGGAAGTCATGCTACTAGATCATGATGAACCTATGAACTATGAAGAAGCGATGGTGAGCTCAGATTCCGCAAAATGGCTTGAAGCCATGAAATCTGAGATGGGATCCATGTATGAGAACAAAGTATGGACTTTGGTTCACTTTCCCGATGGTCGGCAAGCAATTGAGAATAAATGGATCTTCAAGAAGAATACTGACGCTGACGGTAATGTTACTGTCTACAAAGCTCGACTTGTTGCAAAAGGTTTTCGACAAGTTCAAGGGATTGACTACGATGAGACCTTCTCACCCGTAGCGAGGCTTAAGTCTATCTGAATCATGTTAGCAATTGCCGCATTTTATGATTATGAAATTTGGCAAATGGATGTAAAAACTGCATTCCTGAATGGGTTTCTGGAGGAAGAGTTGTATATGATGCAACCAGAAGGTTTTATCGATCCAAAGGGAGCTAACAAAGTGTGCAAGCTCCAGCGATCCATTTATGGACTGGTGCAAGCCTCTCGGAGTTGGAATAAACGCTTTGATAGTGTGATCAAAGCATTTGGGTTTATACAGACTTTTGGAGAAGCCTGTATTTACAAGAAAGTGAGTGGGAACTCTGTAGCATTTCTAATATTATATGTGGATGACATATTATTGATTGGAAATGATATAGAATTTCTGGATAGCATAAAGGGATACTTGAATAAAAGTTTTCCAATGAAAGACCTCGGTGAAGCTGCTTACATATTGGGCATTAAGATCTATAGAGATAGATCAAGACGCTTAATTGGACTTTCACAAAGGACATACCTTGACAAAGTTTTGAAGACGTTCAAAATGGATCAAGCAAAGAAAGGGTTCTTGCCTGTATTGCAAGGTGTGAAGTTGAGTAAGACTCAATGCCCGACCACTGCAGAAGATAGAGATAAAATGAAAGATGTTCCCTATGCTTCAGCCATAGGCTCTATCATGTATGCAATGTTGTGTACCAGACCTGATGTGTGCCTTGCTATAAATTTAGCAGGGAGGTACCAAAGTAATCCAGGAGTGGATCACTGGACAGCGGTCAAGAACATCCTGAAGTACCTGAAAAGGACTAAGGATATGTTTCTCGTATATGGAGGTGACAAAGAGCTCATCGTAAATGGTTACGTTGATGCAAGCTTTGACACTGATCCGGACGATTCTAAATCGCAAACCAGATACGTGTTTACATTAAACGGTGGAGCTGTCAGTTGGTGCAGTTCAAAACAAAGCGTCGTGGCGGGATCTACGTGTGAAGCGGAATACATAGCTGCTTCGGAAGCAGCCAATGAAGGAGTCTGGATGAAGGAGTTCATATCCGATCTAGGTGTCATACCTAGTGCATCGGGTCCAATGAAAATCTTTTGTGACAATACTGGAGTTATTGCCTTAGCGAAGGAATCCAGATTTCACAAGAGAACTAAGCACATCAAGAGATGCTTCAATTCCATCCGGGATCTAGTCCAGGTGGGAGATATAGAGATTTGCAAGATACATACGGATCTGAATGTTGCAGACCCGTTGACTAAGCCTCTTCCACGAGCAAAACATGATCAGCACCAAGACTCCATGGGTGTTAGAATCATTACTGTGTAATCTAGATTATTGACTCTAGTGCAAGTGGGAGACTGAAGGAAATATGCCCTAGAGGCAATAATAAAGTTATTATTTATTTCCTTATATCATGATAAATGTTTATTATTCATTCTAGAATTGTATTAACCGGAAACAATGTGTGAATATATAGACAAACAGAGTGCCACTAGTATGCCTCTACTTGACTAGCTTGTTAATCAAAGATGGTTATGTTTCCTAACCATGAATAAAGAGTTGTTATTTGATTAACGGGATCACATCATTAGTTGAATGATCTGATTGACATGACCCATTCCGTTAGCTTAGCACCCGATCGTTTAGTATGTTGCTATTGCTTTCTTCATGACTTATACATGTTCCTATGACTATGAGATTATGCAACTCCCGTTTACCGGAGGAACACTTTGTGTGCCACCAAACGTCACAATGTAACTGGGTGATTATAAAGGTGCTCTACAGGTGTCTCCAAAGGTACTTGTTGGGTTGGCGTATTTCGAGATTAGGATTTGTCATTCCGAATGTCGGAGAGGTATCTCTAGGCCCTCTCGGTAATGCACATCACTTAAGCCTTGCAAGCATTGCAACTAATGAGTTAGTTGCGAGATGCTGTATTACGGAACGAGTAAAGAGACTTGCCGGTAACGACATTGAACTAGGTATTGGATACCGACGATCGAATCTCGGGCAAGTAACATACCGATGACAAAGGGAACAACGTATGTTGTTATGCGGTCTGACCGATAAAGATCTTCGTAGAATATGTAGGAACCAATATGGGCATCCAGGTCCCGCTATTGGTTATTGACCGGAGACGTGTCTCGGTCATGTCTACATTGTTCTCGAACCGTAGGGTCCGCACGCTTAAAGTCACGATGACAGTTTCTTTATGAGTTTATGTATTTTGATGTACTGAAGGTTGTTCGGAGTCCCGGATGTGATCACGGACATGACGAGGAGTCTCGAAATGGTCGAGACATAAAGATTGATATATTGGACGACTATATTCGGACACCGGAATTGTTCCGGGTGATTTTGGAGAAAACCAGAGTGCCCGGGGGGTTACCGGAACCCCCCGGGAGAGTTAATGGGCCACATGGGCCTTGGTGGGAAGAGAGAGGGGCGGACAGGGTGGGCCGCGTGCCCCCTCTCCCTCTGGTCCGAATTGGACTAGGGGGGCGCCCCCCTTTCCTTCCCCCCTCTCCCCTTCCTTCCCCCTCCTAGTAGGAGTAGGAAAGGAGGAATCCTACTCCTACTAGGAGGAGGATTCCTCCTCCTTGGCGCGCCCCAAGGGGCCGGCCGGCCTCCCCACTTGCTCCTTTATATACGGGGGCAGGGGGGCACCCTAGGACACACAAGTTGATCTTCGTGATCGTTCCTTAGCCGTGTGCGGTGCCCCCCTCCACGATATTACACCTCGGTCATATTGTAGCGGTGCTTAGGCGAAGCCCAGCGACAGTTGAACATCAAGATCGTCACCACGCCGTCGTGCTGACGGAACTCTTCCCCGAAGCTTTGCTGGATCGGAGCCTGGGGTGCGTCATCGAGCTGTACGTGTGTCAAGAACTCGGAGGTGCCGGAGTAACGGTGCTTGGATCGGTTGGACCGGGAAGACGTACGACTGCTTCCTCTATGTTGCGTCAACGCTTCCACTTCGGTCTACGAGGGTACGTAGACAACACTCTCCCCTCTCGTTGTTATGCATCACCATGATCTTGCGTGTGCGTAGGAATTTTTTTGAAATTACTACGTTCCCCAACAATTGCATTCTAGCATTCAAAGACTTTTCTTTCAGCTTAGCTAACAGTTTCTTAAGACCATCTCTATCATTGCAAGCAAGAAAGTCTCTAGCAGTTTCCTCATCCACAATATAACCCTCAGGTAGAACAGACAATTCATATCTAGGGGGCGAATCATAATATTCAGTTTCAATAATATCATCAATTTCAGTAATTTCATTCTCTCTAACCCTAGCAAGTTGTTCGTCAAGAAATTCACCTAGTGGCACAGTATTAACAAGCAAAGAAGTAGTATCATCATAAGCATCATGCATAGTAGAAGTGACATCATCAATAACATGCGACATATCAGAATCAATAGCAGGTGTAGGTGTCGCAACTTTACTCAAAACAAAAGGTGAATCAAGTGCAGAGCTAGATGGCAGTTTCTTACCTCCCCTAATAGTAGAGGGAAAAATCTTGGTTCTTTGTTCTTTCAAATTCCTCATAGTGATCAACAGATATAAATCCCAAGTGACTCGGAGAATAGAGTTGTGCTCCCCGGCAACAGCGCCAGAAAAAGGTCTTGATAACCCAAAGTATAGGGGATTGCAACAGTTTTCGAGGATAGAGTATTCAACCCAAATATATTGATTCGACACAAGGGAAGCCAAATAATATTCTCAAGTATTAGCGGCTGAGTTGTCAATTCAACCACACCTGAAAGACTTAATACCTGCAGCAAAGTATTTAGTAGCAAATTAGTATGGAAGTAACAGTAACGGTGGCAAAAGTAACAATAGCAGTTTTGTAGCAATCGTAATAGTGGCAACGAAAAAGTAATTAAGCAAAGAGCAATATGAAACGAGCTCGTAAGCAATGGATCAATGATGGATAATTATGTCAGATGGCATTCATCATGCAACAGTTATAACATAGGGTGACACAGAACTAGCTCCAATTCATCAATATAATGTAGGCATGTATTCTGAATTTAGTCATACGTGCTTATGGAAAAGGATTTGCATGACATCTTTTGTCCTACCCTCCCGTGGCAGCGGGGTCCTATTGGAAACTAAGGGATATTAAGGCCTCCTTTTAATAGAGTACCAGACCAAAGCATTACCACTTAGTGAATACATGAACTCCTCAAACTACGGTCATCATCGGGAAGTGTCCCGACTATTGTCACTCCGGGGTTGCCGGATCATAGCACGTAGTAGGTGACTATAACTTGCAAGATAGGATCAAGAACATAAATATATTCATCAAAACATAAAGGGTTCAGATATAAAATCATGGCACTCGGGCCCTAGTGACAAGCATTAAGCATAGCAAAGTCATAGCAACATCAATCTTAGAACATAGTGGATGCTAGGGATCAAACCCTGGCAAAACTAACTCGATTATTACATGGTAAGTCTATTCCAACCCATCACCTTCCAGCAAGCCTACGATGGGATTACTCACGCACGGCGGTGAGCATCATAAAATTGGTGATGGAGGATGGTTGATGATGATGACAGCGATGATTTCCCCTCTTCGAGCCCCGAACGGACTCCAGATCTGCCCTCCCAAGGAAGAACAAGAGGTGGCAGCGGCTCCGTACCGTAAAACGTGATGAATCCTTATCTTTTTTTCTCCCCAAACGTGAATATATGGAGTTGGAGTTGAGGTCGGTGGAGCTTCGTAGGACCCAAAAGACCAGAGGGCGTGCCTCAGGGGGTGGGCGCGCCCTCCACCCTTGTGGACAGGGTGTGGGTTCCCTCTGGTTGATTCTTTCGCCAATATTTTTTATTTATTCCAAAAATAATCTCCGTGAAGTTTCAGGTCATTTCGAGAACTTTTATTTCTGCACAAAAATAACACCATGGCAATTTTGCTGAAAATAGCGTCTGTGTGGGTTAGTTCCATTCAAACCATGCAAATTAGAGTCCAAAACAAAGGCAAAAGAGTTTGGAAAAGTAGATACGATGGAGACGTATCAACTGGTCCACACAACTTCACTATGAGAATGATGAGTACAAAGTCTTCTCTACAACCTCTAGAGAGATTTACAACACGCTTGAAGGAAATATGCCCTGGAGGAAATAATAAAGTTGTTATTTTATATTTCCTTATTTCATGATAACTGTTTATTATTCATGCTAGAATTTTATTAACCGGAAACTTGATACATGTGTGGATACATAGACAAAATACCGTGTCCCTAGTAAGCCTCTACTAGACTAGCTCGTTGATCAAAGATGGTTATGGTTTCCTAGCCATGGACATGTTTTGTCATTTGATAAACGGGATCACATCATTAGGAGAATGATGTGATGGACAGGACCCATCCGTTAGCCTCTAGCATATTGATCGTTTAGTTTATTGCTATCGCTTTCTTCATGTCAAATACATATTTCTTCGACTATGAGATTATGCAACTCCCTGTTACCGGAGGAATACCTTTTGTGCTATCAAACGTGACAACATAACTGGGTGATCATAAAGATGCTCTACAGGTATCTCCGAAGGCGTTTATTGAGTTGGCATAGATCAAGATTAGGATTTGTCACTCCGAGTATCGGAGAGTATCTCTGGGCCCTCTTGGTAATGCACATCATAAGAAGCCTTGCAAACAAAGTGACTAATGAGTTAGTTGCAAGCTGATGTATTACAGAACGAGTAAAGAGACTTGGCGGTAACGAGATTGAACTAGGTATAAAGATATCGACGATCGAATCTCGGGAAAAGTAACATACCGATGGACAAAGGGAATTACGTATGTTGTCATAACGGTTTGACAGATAAAGATCTTGGTAGAATATGCGGGAGCCAATATGAGCATCCAGGTTCCGCTATTGGTTATTGACCGTAGAGGTGTCTCGGTCATGTCTACATAGTTCTCGAACCCGTAGGGTCCGTATGCTTAACGTTCGTTGACGATACAGTATTATATGAGTTATGTCATTTGGTGACTGAATGTTGTTCGGAGTCCCGGATGAGATAACAGACATGACGAGGAGTCTCGAAATGATCGAGAAATAAAGATTGATATTTAGGACGATGGTATTCGAACACCGGAAGTGTTCCGGAGGGTACCGGTACGTATCGGGTCACCGGAATGGGTTCCGGGCACCCCCGGCAAAAGATATGGGCCTTTTGGGCCAAGAGGGGAAACACACCAGCCCCCGGGGGCCGGTTCGGCCCCCATATGGGCCGAACCAGGAGGAGAAGGAATGGGTGAAGGGAAAGGAAATGGGGGGATTCGGCCTCCCCCTTCCCTTTCTCCCCATCCTCTTTCCTTCCCCCTCTGGCATTTATGGAAGGGGGGAGGCTGAATTGGGGAGGACCCCAAGTAGGATTCGGCCTACCTGGAGCGCCCCATGGCTGCCTCTCTCCCCCCACACCTATATATACATGGGGGGCGCCTAAACACACACCATACAATTGTCTAGCTGTGTGCGGCATCCCCCTCCACCGTTTACTCCCTGGGTCATAACTTTGTAGTGCTTAGGCGAAGCCCTGAAGAGATCACTTCACCGTCACCGACACCATGTCGTCGTGTTGTTGGAACTCATCTACTACCTCGCCGTCTTGCTGGATCGGGAAGGCGAGGACGTCACCGAGCTGAACGTATGCTGAACGCGGAGGTGTCATACGTTCGTTACTTGATCGGTTGGAGCGCGAAGAAAGTTCGACTACATCAACCGCATTGTGAAAACGCTTCCGCTTACGGTCTATGAGGGTACGTAGACACACTCTCCCCTTTTGTTGCTATGCATCTCCTAGATAGATCTTGCGTGAGCGTAAGATTTTTTTTTTTGAAATTGCATGCTACGTTCCCCATCAACACTCTCCACATTGCCAACCGACAACATCAACAACAACCACAAGAGGCAAGATTTCAGCAAAGCAGAGTTTACACAGTTTCTGGACCCTTCAGTGTTTCGCAAACTGCTTTTAAACCGCTGAACCAAACAACACCAAATTTGGCAGACAAGTAGACACACGAGTTCTTGAGATTCCTTAAAATTTCAGCTCAATCGGACATCGTTTGCCTACCCAAACTATTCGTCTCCCAAAACTATTGTGTTCTGAAACTGCAGTAGTCAGAGCTGACAAAACCACTCTCAAATCTGATGCTCCACTGACCCATTCTCAAACTAGCTAACCAGATCGAAATACTCAAAGTAAGGAACGAGCTCACCAAGTTTGGGGTCGATCCAATCACGTTTGAGCGTCCAATCACCATCTCGAACACTGTCTACTCAGGCGCAGTAAACCTGGACAGAACTTCTGCGTCTTCTTCTTTCTCTCTCTCACGGGTTGTATTTTCTCTTGTGTGCTCTCTCTCTCACTCTCACAAATGGCAGCCACCACTAGCAAGGGGTGGAGTGGCTAGGGTTTTCCTCTTGCTCCCTTCACCAGGGAATACTCACAACTATTGGATGCAGAACAATCAACGGCTCATATGTGTTGGACTTGTGTGGGTTGATGTTGGGCTGCCAACACACCTTCATGTGAAGGGACTTAGCCCAGCAGGATTAGTAGTGTGCTTAGTCTGGCACACATCCTAGTGCGCCATATGCGCCTGATCGCCCTTTCACATGCCTTCTCAATCCTTGCAATTCCATTCATTTCGTTCTTGATTTCTTTTATATTTTTAGGGAAATCCTGTAAAATTGACAGGCGAATATTGTTGTCATTGGGTTATTAGTATATTTTTTCGAAAAAATAATTAATTATACATAAATTCAGAATTACACTTCAAAGGGAATACACACATTTACAACATATCATGCAATAAGATATAGCCGTATATACCATTGAAAAGTCTTGCAACTATAGATGCAATAATAATTAAACCCGCTACCTATTTTTCCTTCGGTTCCGGCAGCGTCGTCTGTCCGGTCGAGACAAGGCGCCGGCCACGGAGTTCTCCCGACCACGGAGAAAAGAATTATATGAGACCAGCTCTCACGGGTTAGCAGGTGAGACCTATCCTGATGGATGACACGTGGCATTCATAAATCATAAAGCATCTACCCCATCCCCCACCTGAAATCAAGGAAAGATTAGATGCTTTGTGATTTGTGAACGCCACGTGTCATCTATCAGGGCGGGTCTCACCTGCTAACCGTGAGACCTGGTCTCATATAATTTTTTTTCCCGGCCGTGGTCCAGACCGCCCCGGCCGAAGATTTTGGCATCGGTGAAGGCCGACGCCGCTGCTGTTCAAAGATGCAGACAAGTCCGTTCAGGCCGACCCCCCAGCGCTGGCGAAGATGACGCGATGCCACTCATCACTCCGTCAGCTGCAGTGTGTGGAACAATGTCAGGTATCAATTCATCACTATTCTCCACTCACTCACTCACTTTATTGCTGTTCATCTGAAACAATGTCAGGTATCAATTCTCACTATTGGAGACGATGCTAGTGCCTCTAGCTCACTGTTCTTTCAGCATCGGATGCTCTCGCCCTTGGTCTCAAACAGAGTAAATTGCTCAAAGCCATCACATTTATGGCTAGGATACTCCTAAACCATCGGTTTTGTCAAAAATAACAAAAGACCACCAATTCCACGGCAAGTGGGTAACAAATTGCACCAACTCAAAATTGAGTCAAGTCTAATAGCAAAACTGACGGGTGGGACCCGTCTGTTTGGGCTGATGTGGCGAACACTAGTCCTAGTCGATGTTTGACTCGCTAAGGTGAACAGGGGGTCCACCTGTCATCCACACCTCTTATCTACCCTCTCCTCTCCTTCCTCCCCCCACTCTCTCTCACCACCGGCCGGGGCCACGACTAGCAGCTCGCACCTGACGGCAAGACTGCAGCGCCGCCACCTATGCCCCCCGGCAAGCCCGCCTTGTAGCACCGCCACCCTGCGCCATCACCGCCCGACTCAGCCACGACTAGCAGCTCGCGCCCGACGGTAAGACATGTAGCGCCGCCGCCCTGCGCCCGCCTTGCACCGCCGCCTTCCTTCCGCTGAGGCGCATCACCGCCGCCATGCGCCCGCCTTGCTCCGCCGCCTCCCTTCCCCTGAGGCGCACCGCCGCCACCTGCTGTTGGTCGGGCCACCTAACGCCGTGGAGCTCCGGCTCGTCCAGCCCACGGTCGACTCGACCTCCAGCAGCAACGCTTCTGCCTCCGTCCGCTATGAAGCCTCTGACCCGACCTGTGGTACCAATGCCGCTGCCTCCAGTGCATCATATTCGGCCGTGCCAAGCGGGGAGAGGCCATGCGAGGCGGGTGTGCATCAGATTCGGCCGACGCAGGCGGTGAGGAGGGGCGGAGCCAGGCGGCGGCCGACCAGATTTGACCGGTGCAAGCGGTGGGGAGGGGCAGGAGGAGCTCGCGTGTCACGTCCCTCTCTCGTGCGCCATGCCCGAATTCAAGCGTGATCCGGCGGCCTCAGTTCTTGCGGAGGTGGATGAGTCATGGATGCAGGTGTGGGGAGGGTGGTGCCAGGCGGCGGGAGCGGGCTGGTGGTGAGGTAGAGTGTGGGGAGGAAGAAGGAGAGGATGGGAAAGATGGGAGTATGATAGGTGGGCCTGTTCCACGTCAACTTACTATCCGCATGTGCATGCCAAGTGAGCCTGGCAGGTGGGCCAACTCTGTCAGTTCTGCTTAGTCGCTGCTCAGTTTTGAACCAATGCTATTCATTACTCACTTGCTTGAAAAGTGGTGGCGATTTGTGATTTTTGATAAAAAGCGGTAGTTTAGAAGTACCCTAGCCACAAATGTGGTGATTTTGAGCAATTTACTCTCTGAAACTGTGTCAGACATCTGAAACAGATTTGAGCCAAGCTACATACTATAAAATGTTCTGCATCCGCCACTGCTCATTACCCATGTCCCCGGCGGGTAAAAACTATATTAGCATATGGGTATGAGCCAAAAAGTTACTCATGGATCTATACAAATAAGGAAATCTCAAACCCATCGGGTAGAGAGCGTACGGGTGTGGGGTCATATAACCCATACCCGCATACTCATATACCCTTGTACTCTCTCCGTTCGGAATTACTTGTCACAAAAATAGATAAAAATGGATGTATCTGCAACTAAAATACATATTAGATACATTCATTTCTTGGACGAGTAAAAATAGATAAAAATGGATGTATCTACAACTAAAATACATCTTAGATACATTCATTTCTTGGACGAGTAATTCCGAACGGAGGGGGTAAAAACTAACGAGTGCAGACAAGTCACCTTTACACTTTGTTTTGAGTTTGTGAACTTAAAATGTATGACTATGTGCTACTGTTTATGACTACGTGTTGATGTTTTGATGTATTGTTGTTTACAAGAAAGTGTTGATGTTTATAACTGTGTTGTTGTGTATAAGTGTATATTGTTGTTATTTATAAATTATGAATATATGTTGTTGTTTATGAGCATGTGCTGCATAAATTGGTGTTATGCAAATGTGTGTATTTTTATCCGCGGGTACCCATTTATCCTGTTGGGTGATGGGTATGGAAAAAAATTTGTATCCATGGGCGGATATGGATATGGGTGATGGGCAAGCTCAAATAAGACGCCCAAACCATACGGATATCATCCTTCATACCCCAACTATTTCAGAAATTGATGTTTGGTTGGTACTTTCAGGAAAGGAGATGATTTCACATATGCATACTTTATTATTCTTGGTCATACTGTGACGCCCTCGATTCAATCGTACACTAATCATACACGCAAATGTGTACGATCAAGATCAAGGACTCACGGGAAGATATCACAACACAACTCTAGACACAAATTAAAATAATACAAGCTTTATATTACAAGCCAGGGGCCTCGAGGGCTCGAATACATAAGCTCGAAAACACAAGAGTCAGCGGAAGCAACAAAATCTGAGCACAGACCTAAGTTAGACAAGTTTGCCTTAAGAAGGCTAGCACAAAAGCATCTACGATCGAAAAGGCAAGGCCTCCTGCCTGGGAGCCTCCTAACTACTCCTGGTCGTCGGCGTCCGTCACGTGGTAGTAGGCACCCTCGGGGTAGCAGCAGTCGTCAAAGGTGGCATCTGGCTCCTGGACTCCACCATCTGGTTGCAACAACCAGAAAAAGAAAGAAGGGGGAAAAGGGGAAGCAAAGCAACCGTGAGTACTCATCCAAAGTACTCGCAAGCAAGGATCTACACTACATATGCAACATTATCAAAGGAAGGCTGTATATGTGGACTGGGCTGCAGAATTGCCAGAATAGGGAGAAGGCCTAGTCCTATCGAAGACTAGCATCTTCTGGAAACCACCATCTTGCAGCAACAGGAGGGAGTAGAGTAGCATAAAGTAAAGTAGTAGTAAAGTTATCAACCTCGGCCAGAGATCCTTTCTCGACTCCCTGCGAGAAAGTAATCCCAGAGCCATACTATCCAGTTATCATCACAATCAAATCCTCATCTCCATCCAGTTCTCATCACAAGTATCCAGTTCTAGTTGTATCGATCGGGATACAACTCCAAGTGTCCGTTACCGTAGGACAGGCTATGCATAGATTAGTTCTTCCCTGCAGGGGTGCACCAACTTACCCACCACGCTCGCTTAACTCCGGCCGGACACACTTTCCAGGGTCATGCCCGGCCTCGGCCAAACAATACGCCGCAACCCGACCTAGACTTAACAGAGAGGTCAGCACGCCGGACTAAACCTATGCCCCCAGGGGTCATGGGCCATCTCCCCGGAAACTCCTGCACGTTGCGTGGGCGGCCGGTGAGCAGACCTAGCTACCTCCCTAAAAAGGCAGGAGCTTACCAGTCCAACCCGGCGCGCGCCGCTCCGTCGCTGACGTCTATTAAGCTTCGGCTGATGTACACGACGCAGAACGCCCATACTATGCCCACGTGATGGTTAGTGCTATCAGGCCAGAGGCCCCTCGGATCAAATATCCAAATCGTAGTGGATTAGGAACGCGCGGTAACAAGCAGAGACTCACGAAAGAGGTGACCCCGTTGCCCCGTCTCGAGGACTTGCGGCAAGGGCTAAGAATGCCCGGCCACGCCTCGTAGTTATCTCACGGGCACCTTCCAGGTCAACCCGTCTCCACATCACTTACCAAGTAACAGTTGTAAAGTCCAAGTATCCGTGTGTCCAAACATCAAGAGGAAAACCCAAGGAATCACCCCCGGTGGGTTCCACTCAATGTAATCATCAAGGTGAACGTAGAGGAATCACCCTCGAGGTTCACACTTGAGGGGTTGCACGACAGAGCCGTATCGGAAGTGGTTAAGGAGGAAATCACCCTCGATGACCACGACCGAATAGCTACACTACAGGTTAACATCAGAAGTGCTGTAGAGGTCTCACCCTCGGCACTTGATAGTAACCCAGCAGTGTCGAGCAACTAAGGGGAAAGTGATGTGCGGTGCCGGGGCCTGGTCTTCAATCCCGTTGATCGGGTCTTCAATGATGAAGCAGGGGCAACAAGGACAAGGTGGGGGTCACTGATGGATCACTAACCAGCCTATACTAAGCAGTTTAGGATAAGCAGGTAAGGTGCAATAACAGGTACAAAAGCAGGCTATGCATCAGAATAGGAGCATACAATAACAGTAGCAAAATCTAATGCAAGCATGAGAGAAAGGAATGGGCGATATCGGGATGATCAAAGGGGGGGCTTGCCTGGTTGATCTGGCAAGGAGGGGTCGTTGTCGACGACGTAGTCGATCACCGGGGCATCAGCGGCCTCGGGGTCTACCGGAGAGAAGAGGGGAAGAAACAGTAAATACATAGCAAACAGAGGTAACACTAAGCATGACATGACGATACGTAGCGCTAAGCGTGCTCTAACGCGGTCCTAGACGTTATAGGTGAAGGGGGAAATCAACCGGGAAGGTGTTCCCGGTTCCGGACCTGTGTCAGACAGATGACCGGAGGGGGAAAGTTCCATGTTCAGCATGCTAGGGGCATGTGACAGATGAACGGACCGCGTATTTAGATTCGTCTCGTCGTTCTGAGCAACTTTCATGTACAAAGTATTTTCATCCGAGCTACGGATTATTTGATATTAATTTTCAAAGATTTAAACAATTCCTGAAATTACTTTTAATTCAAAAAAAACAGGTTAAAAGCTAGGTGCACCCAGATCTGTGCACACAAAAGTGTACCAAAGGGATGACTTGTGGGTCCAGGGGGTCCCAGTTGACTAGTCAATGCTTGACTAGTCAATAGGGGGTGGGGCCCCCTGTCGTTGTCTGCCTATTTGACTAACAGGATTAGTTTAAACTAATTAAGTAGTTAACAGGTTAATTAACATGATTAATTAGGTTAATCAATTAATTAATTTAATTACTATTATTTATTTATTTTTACAAATACATTTTTCGTTTCGTTTAACTTTCTCAAAGTTTTGGGGGCAGGCCCCAGGGGGCGCGGGCGCGGGCACCGGGCGTCGGACGCCGGAGTGCATGGCGCGGCGGAGTGGCGCTGGGCACGGACGAGGGCGGTTGGCCGGATAGGGGCTGCGGGGCGCGGGCGGACGGCGAGCAACGACGCGGTCAGCGCATGCGGTGAGCACGGCCACCGGGCACGTGCGGGACGGTGACCACAGGTAGGACGACGCCTGGGCGCGACGAGCGCGATAGGGGGCGCGTGCGGGGACGGTACAGTGCGCGGCGACGGGAGGAAAAGGGGAGGCGGAGGCCGTGGGCCTCACCAGCGATGGAGAGAAGCGGGGGCGGCGAGGCTTGGGGTCGGCCGGCGATGGAGAGGCGGGGACGGGGCAGTCCGGCGCGAGGGTGAGCAGGCGACGGTGAACGGCGTCGAGCGACGGGGGCACCGGCTGCCGTCGGGGCAGACGCGAGGGTCGTCGTGGCGGTGGTCGGGGAGGCATGGTCAGGGGCGACGTGGGTCGCCCGGATCCAGCAGAGAGAGGGGGGAGGAGTGGAGGAAGGAAAGGCATCCGGCGAGGGGGAGGGGGGTTCTTTGGGCGGCGGCGGCGTTGGACGGGGCCGGGGCATCTTCCCCGATCCAGATCCATACAGGATCGGGTGAGGGAGGGGGGAGTGGGGAACGAGGAGGAGTGGGGGGGGGGTTCGTGCGGGGGGGGGGGTTAGGGTTACGGGGGGGGAAGCGGCCTAATAGTCCAGGGGAGCGGGAGATTGGGCCGGCATGTGGGATGGCCGACTGGGCCGGCGGGGTCGAGGCCCAGTGGGGAAAAGGGGGGATGGGGTCAGGGGCTTCTCTCTCTCTCCCACCTCCTCTTTTCTTTTAGTTTTTTTTAACTTTCTGTTTTAGCTAATTTTAGGCCACTTAGACATTTTGCAAAAATGTTGGTTCACCACCAATATTACCAAAAGAATACTTCCCACATAATGAACATTTTAGTTCTCAGGTGTGACAAAAAATGAATTTTTTTTACTTTAAATTGGGTTTGAATTTGAATTGTGATTTGGATCAAGTGAAGGTTAGCAACAGTAACATGATGACATGGCACCATTAACAGGGGATTACTGTAGCATGACACTGGGGGTGTTACAAATCTCCTCCACTACAAGAAATCTCGTCCCGAGATTTAAGTGGGGAAGTAAAGAGTAACTTCGGGATAACTAATCCTTATAGGGTTAAGTATCTGGTGAACAACTCAGGGAATGAGGCAGAAGTATCCCTCGAGTTGAAACTTATTAAAACATCGAGAGCAAAGTATGAAGGTACAATAGGGAGTTTCAAACGAATGGACAAACGATTGATACCTGAACAGAGTGTGAGAAAGGGGTTCAGAGCATCGGGAATAGATCATCTCTCGAAAGGCGGCTCGTGACATGATACGAAGCCAAATGCAAGAATATTTCAGAATCAAAGATATACAGGAGAGTCAGGTTCCGAACTTATGGAACTGTGGGTTATGGGCCCACCATGTGGGTTAATAGAAGAAAGGGGGCCGATAGCAAGGCATGTCAGATGATAGACTGTCAGTTATGTTGGCAACAACGTTGGTACCAAGGGCGAGGGACGAAGAGAACCATTTTCCTGCTCGTTGAACGAGGCGGACCAATAGGCAAAGTTCTCGTCCATCGGGGGTTACCAGGATGTCGTCAGCAATAGTAACAGGGTCACACTGACAGAGTTGTAAACCGAGGTGTTTCCATAAGCAGGGAATTATTTCTGCTTATAACATATATAGATCACAAGAAAGGTTGAGCAAACCAATGGAAAGGAAAATGTGTTTATCGAATCAACAACCCAAAGGAAGGGAAGATGTGTTTACTCATAAGAGTTGGGATTATATCCCTCCCAAGGGGAAGCGGAGCAGGATATACATGATATGACAACAAGTTTAAATATCATTTAGATAAAGGGGGCGAGGGGATAATCATGATATTACCCATACAATGGTGTTTGGATAATAGATCAAGAAACACTCGACAGTGTGCGTCCAATGTTCATGGTTGATATTCGGAACACCTCAGTCATGCTTCGAGGTAGCATTAACTTGGTGTTACAAGTAGGGGCTGGAGTTGAAGATCACAAGAAATACTCAAAGAACGATTGCATGAATAGCAAGGAGTCCAAGGTATAACCAAGACATGATCAACATGTGTTGGAAAGGAGATAAGGGGGTTGTTAATGATAATTCAAATCATTGAAGGTCAAGGATGGTATTTCTCACCATGAATTCAATTGTCATTTCAACAGAAGTCAAAATGTTGATGCTGATCACGACGCCTTTGTCGAGAGGCTCTATGAAGATGCCATCGAACAGCAACGACATCAAGCAAAAGGAATGTTGAAGCAAAGGCTATTGGAACCACGTATACGACACAAGCTCGGATTCGAGCTTGTTGTTCAAGGAGGAATGATAAGATGAGGAAGATTGACGTAAGCATAGCTCGTCGTCGGAAGTTGTGCTCCAGAAGAAGGACCGGATAGCATAGTTAAAATTAGCTCGATAATGATATAGCCGATCAGGCTAGGAATGATGTGATGGAGTATCATTCCAATGAGAATTCACAAGTGGTAGTGCAATGACACAATATACTTGAGATAACAAGGGGCAATACTTGAGGTAGATCCAAAAATAGAGGTTAGACATATGAAATGATCTGCAGAAGACAAGTATTTTAACTTGTCCGGGAAATGGAGTTAAGGAGAAACTAGGGTCGGAACCATGGTTACGAATGATCAAACCACCGATACAAGATGAACTTATAAAAAAGGGTAATCATATTTACGAGCAGCTTCCACGATAAGTTCTACATCGGGTCCATGGGCATGAACACAAGGGTTCAAGGTCGACTCCCACTTCTTCAATGCATAACCTTTCATTCACTCCTCGTTTTTCAAAGAAAATGTAGTGCAGAGGATTTATCTGGCGAAGTACCAGAAGAGTAAGACTCGTGAGAACTCTCGGGTTCACTCGGATTACGGAAGGCATAAGTTCAACCCATCAGGGCATTTTTATGAATCTATACAACCATCAACCAAGCAAAAGATACGAGTTCGAAAGCAGAGTATCGAAGTCAAAGCAGATGATACAATATACTGAAGGTATTATGTATCAGGGAAATACTGATAAGATTTTGGATGTGAAGGACACTGTCGGATAACAACCCAACAATGGATCTGGCGATTCACGACAGAGTTGATGTGAGTATCGGTAATCAATCAGATGAAGAAAGAATGCAAAGGCTTCGGATAATAGAAACATCTGAATAATTCGATGCTTAAATGCAAAGAAATCATGATTTCAAAAATAGAAGATCAGAAGCAGACGCTTTGATCAAAAGATAAGTAAGTTGAATAGCCTTAGGGATACAATCGATAACAAATCGATTGGTCGAGAAACAGCTCTTGGTCAAATGACGTCCAAGCCGGAAGGATGAATTCTATGATCCGACTGAGGATTGCGAGCATCCGCAACATATTGAATCAACAGACTCAAAAGGATAGTGACAGAGGATGTCAATGAAGATTACTTGAAATATGGAATTAACCATAATGCAAGCAAACAAGAATTTCAACAGCAACAGGTTGCTGAGGATTTTTGGAAGATCAGATAGTATTTCAAAGAATTTTGAGAATCACACGAACAACTGAGGATGAACGGATCCTCGGTGAGTGCGAGGAATTATTCGAAGGGGGGTATTCATGGGGCAAAGAACTGCAAGGCAGTAAGCTCAAAGGATTCTCGAAACAATAGAGAATTTTGGGGCATCTTGTAATAACAAGAGCATCGAGGAGTGATTGTATGAATGGCAAGTGTATGTAGTTTTCCATAGGGGTTGACGGTGGAAGGGAATCGCAAAAGTGATGAGCACAAGTTCTCGAGCGAACATCGGAGAGTATCTTCGAAGGCTTCTGGGGGAGCAGGTGATCATCTGGAAGGAAGGGGCTCTCCGGGAGGAAGTCATTGCGAGAACCTAGCGTTAGAGTTAGTAAAATCGTTTAACCCGAATAGACGAGAGATCAGAGTCCCAGAGTATAGACGAGGAATAAAAGATCCTAATACCACCCAATGGCGACGTGGGCCCGTAAGACACACAGCCAGTGTTAGTAAAAGTTTTTCAGTGACTAGACTCAACTTCGGCCAAGTAGTTGGAAAGGGGGCTACCTACAGGCAGTCGGCTCTGATACCAACTTGTGACGCCCTCGATTCAATCGTACACTAATCATACACGCAAATGTGTACGATCAAGATCAAGGACTCACGGGAAGATATCACAACACAACTCTAGACACAAATTAAAATAATACAAGCTTTATATTACAAGCCAGGGGCCTCGAGGGCTCGAATACATAAGCTCGAAAACACAAGAGTCAGCGGAAGCAACAAAATCTGAGCACAGACCTAAGTTAGACAAGTTTGCCTTAAGAAGGCTAGCACAAAAGCATCTACGATCGAAAAGGCAAGGCCTCCTGCCTGGGAGCCTCCTAACTACTCCTGGTCGTCGGCGTCCGTCACGTGGTAGTAGGCACCCTCGGGGTAGCAGCAGTCGTCAAAGGTGGCATCTGGCTCCTGGACTCCACCATCTGGTTGCAACAACCAGAAAAAGAAAGAAGGGGGAAAAGGGGAAGCAAAGCAACCGTGAGTACTCATCCAAAGTACTCGCAAGCAAGGATCTACACTACATATGCAACATTATCAAAGGAAGGCTGTATATGTGGACTGGGCTGCAGAATTGCCAGAATAGGGAGAAGGCCTAGTCCTATCGAAGACTAGCATCTTCTGGAAACCACCATCTTGCAGCAACAGGAGGGAGTAGAGTAGCATAAAGTAAAGTAGTAGTAAAGTTATCAACCTCGGCCAGAGATCCTTTCTCGACTCCCTGCGAGAAAGTAATCCCAGAGCCATACTATCCAGTTATCATCACAATCAAATCCTCATCTCCATCCAGTTCTCATCACAAGTATCCAGTTCTAGTTGTATCGATCGGGATACAACTCCAAGTGTCCGTTACCGTAGGACAGGCTATGCATAGATTAGTTCTTCCCTGCAGGGGTGCACCAACTTACCCACCACGCTCGCTTAACTCCGGCCGGACACACTTTCCAGGGTCATGCCCGGCCTCGGCCAAACAATACGCCGCAACCCGACCTAGACTTAACAGAGAGGTCAGCACGCCGGACTAAACCTATGCCCCCAGGGGTCATGGGCCATCTCCCCGGAAACTCCTGCACGTTGCGTGGGCGGCCGGTGAGCAGACCTAGCTACCTCCCTAAAAAGGCAGGAGCTTACCAGTCCAACCCGGCGCGCGCCGCTCCGTCGCTGACGTCTATTAAGCTTCGGCTGATGTACACGACGCAGAACGCCCATACTATGCCCACGTGATGGTTAGTGCTATCAGGCCAGAGGCCCCTCGGATCAAATATCCAAATCGTAGTGGATTAGGAACGCGCGGTAACAAGCAGAGACTCACGAAAGAGGTGACCCCGTTGCCCCGTCTCGAGGACTTGCGGCAAGGGCTAAGAATGCCCGGCCACGCCTCGTAGTTATCTCACGGGCACCTTCCAGGTCAACCCGTCTCCACATCACTTACCAAGTAACAGTTGTAAAGTCCAAGTATCCGTGTGTCCAAACATCAAGAGGAAAACCCAAGGAATCACCCCCGGTGGGTTCCACTCAATGTAATCATCAAGGTGAACGTAGAGGAATCACCCTCGAGGTTCACACTTGAGGGGTTGCACGACAGAGCCGTATCGGAAGTGGTTAAGGAGGAAATCACCCTCGATGACCACGACCGAATAGCTACACTACAGGTTAACATCAGAAGTGCTGTAGAGGTCTCACCCTCGGCACTTGATAGTAACCCAGCAGTGTCGAGCAACTAAGGGGAAAGTGATGTGCGGTGCCGGGGCCTGGTCTTCAATCCCGTTGATCGGGTCTTCAATGATGAAGCAGGGGCAACAAGGACAAGGTGGGGGTCACTGATGGATCACTAACCAGCCTATACTAAGCAGTTTAGGATAAGCAGGTAAGGTGCAATAACAGGTACAAAAGCAGGCTATGCATCAGAATAGGAGCATACAATAACAGTAGCAAAATCTAATGCAAGCATGAGAGAAAGGAATGGGCGATATCGGGATGATCAAAGGGGGGGCTTGCCTGGTTGATCTGGCAAGGAGGGGTCGTTGTCGACGACGTAGTCGATCACCGGGGCATCAGCGGCCTCGGGGTCTACCGGAGAGAAGAGGGGGAAGAAACAGTAAATACATAGCAAACAGAGGTAACACTAAGCATGACATGACGATACGTAGCGCTAAGCGTGCTCTAACGCGGTCCTAGACGTTATAGGTGAAGGGGGAAATCAACCGGGAAGGTGTTCCCGGTTCCGGACCTGTGTCAGACAGATGACCGGAGGGGGAAAGTTCCATGTTCAGCATGCTAGGGGCATGTGACAGATGAACGGACCGCGTATTTAGATTCGTCTCGTCGTTCTGAGCAACTTTCATGTACAAAGTATTTTCATCCGAGCTACGGATTATTTGATATTAATTTTCAAAGATTTAAACAATTCCTGAAATTACTTTTAATTCAAAAAAAACAGGTTAAAAGCTAGGTGCACCCAGATCTGTGCACACAAAAGTGTACCAAAGGGATGACTTGTGGGTCCAGGGGGTCCCAGTTGACTAGTCAATGCTTGACTAGTCAACAGGGGGTGGGGCCCCCTGTCGTTGTCTGCCTATTTGACTAACAGGATTAGTTTAAACTAATTAAGTAGTTAACAGGTTAATTAACATGATTAATTAGGTTAATCAATTAATTAATTTAATTACTATTATTTATTTATTTTTACAAATACATTTTTCGTTTCGTTTAACTTTCTCAAAGTTTTGGGGGCAGGCCCCAGGGGGCGCGGGCGCGGGCACCGGGCGTCGGACGCCGGAGTGCATGGCGCGGCGGAGTGGCGCTGGGCACGGACGAGGGCGGTTGGCCGGATAGGGGCTGCGGGGCGCGGGCGGACGGCGAGCAACGGCGCGGTCAGCGCATGCGGTGAGCACGGCCACCGGGCACGTGCGGGACGGTGACCACAGGTAGGACGACGCCTGGGCGCGACGAGCGCGATAGGGGGCGCGTGCGGGGACGGTACAGTGCGCGGCGACGGGAGGAAAAGGGGAGGCGGAGGCCGTGGGCCTCACCAGCGATGGAGAGAAGCGGGGGCGGCGAGGCTTGGGGTCGGCCGGCGATGGAGAGGCGGGGACGGGGCAGTCCGGCGCGAGGGTGAGCAGGCGACGGCGAACGGCGTCGAGCGACGGGGGCACCGGCTGCCGTCGGGGCAGACGCGAGGGTCGTCGTGGCGGTGGTCGGGGAGGCATGGTCAGGGGCGACGTGGGTCGCCCGGATCCAGCAGAGAGAGGGGGGAGGAGTGGAGGAAGGAAAGGCATCCGGCGAGGGGGGAGGGGGGTTCTTTGGGCGGCGGCGGCGTTGGACGGGGCCGGGGCATCTTCCCCGATCCAGATCCATACAGGATCGGGTGAGGGAGGGGGGAGTGGGGAACGAGGAGGAGTGGGGGGGGGTTCGTGCGGGGGGGGGGGTTAGGGTTACGGGGGGGGAAGCGGCCTAATAGTCCAGGGGAGCGGGAGATTGGGCCGGCATGTGGGATGGCCGACTGGGCCGGCGGGGTCGAGGCCCAGTGGGGAAAAGGGGGGATGGGGTCAGGGGCTTCTCTCTCTCTCCCACCTCCTCTTTTCTTTTAGTTTTTTTTAACTTTCTGTTTTAGCTAATTTTAGGCCACTTAGACATTTTGCAAAAATGTTGGTTCACCACCAATATTACCAAAAGAATACTTCCCACATAATGAACATTTTAGTTCTCAGGTGTGACAAAAAATGAATTTTTTTTACTTTAAATTGAGTTTGAATTTGAATTGTGATTTGGATCAAGTGAAGTTTGCAACAGTAACATGATGACATGGCACCATTAACAGGGGATTACTGTAGCATGACACTGGGGTGTTACACATACTTACTCTAAATAGACTTTCCATCAGCTTTACATATAAAGCAACAACACCTGAATAAAGTAAATGATCAAACGATACAAGGTGATGAGGTAGTCCTCATACAATGTCATTTCCACGAAAACCGGATCACACAAGATGCACGCTACTACTATTACTACTATGCTATAGAAAAAAAGCACACGAAGAACTAAGAACAACACGACACTACATCCTATAACACCTAAGCTCCACGACAACTCCCCTAGGAGGGACAACGTCGCTAAGCTTCCCAGCCGCCCGAGGCCACAATGGACAAATGTTTTCACCCGGTACACGGAGAGGTGCACCAGGATGGCGTCTTCAAGAAAAAAGTGGCACCCGCGAGCATCGTCGTCGTCAACAAGAAAGCGCAGGGTTTTTCTCGACAGCTTCTCCGTGCCACCACGAGGCCTCCAGGATAAGCGGGACGAGTTCAGAACTCCAGATCCTGATCGGGGCGCCACCACAGCCAGAAACCGAGAGCACGCTGAGCCACCCAACGCTCCACCATGGCCCGCCCACACGATCCGGGACTAAAGGGTCGTTACTAAAGCCTCCCCCTTTAGTCCCGGTTCTTACACGAACCGAGAGTAAAGGCCGTCCACGTGGCCGCTGCCTGGAGGTCCACCTTTAGTCCCGGTTGGTGTTGGTAACACCAACCGGTACTAAAGGAAATTTTATGATTTTTTTTGAATTTTTTTATTTTCAAATTTCTGAATTATTTTAACCTCTAATCTCTAATCACCCCTCATCACTGCTCAATTTAACCTCTAATCTTTAATCACCCCTCAGCATCCCAAACCATCTAACTTCCCGGACAGTCACCCATCCTCTCACTACTCCAGCCTGAGCACGCTTAACTTCCGGGTTCTATTCTCCCTCGTTTCCAAGTCTGCACTTTGTTGTTTTCCTGACAATAGTAAGATGTAACCCTCAGGAATTTAGCTTGAGCATGAAGTCACACATCTCACTGTTTGAGTTTGAAATTATTGTTCTAAAAAACACTAATTATTTAGTAACACTAATATTTCTTGAATAAGTAGTTTGACCACAGTTTGACCACAGTTTGGCCATAGTTTGACCAGATTTGACCAAAATTCAAAAAAACTGAAATAATTATTTAGTAACACTAATATTCTTGAATAATTATTTAGTAACACTAATACTTCTTGAATAAGTAGTTTGACCAGATTTAACAAAAATTAAAATAAATAAAAAAACTAAAATTTGAGCATAACTTTTTTTTCCTTCTAGAATTTGAGGATTCTAAAAATTTGCAAACAGGCCGTAGGCCGTCAAAATCGGATGCGGATTTTCGTGCTGAACATTTTGATATATTCTACGTTTTTTTTCTGACATAGTATGCAAAAGTTATAGCCGTTTTACATTTTCCCTACACTTTTTGCAAAACATGTCCAAATTTAAGTTTTTAAATTTTCCTAACTAGTAGATGTAGTAACATAACTACATCTCGAAGGATTTTAATTTTTGAAGTTTTTATCATTTTTGTTTGCTTTTTACAAAACTGAAAAGGAGATCGGCGCGGGAGGGGGGGGGGGGGTTGTAGAGTTTGAAAATGGAACCTTTAGTACCGGTTCGTGCCTCAAACCCCATTAGTACCGGTTCGTGGCACGAACCGGTACTAAAGATATCGCACCCATTAGTGCCGGTTCGTGGCACCAACCGGGACTAAAGGTCCCATTTGAACCGGGACTAATGCCTTTGCCGCATGAACCGGGACCAATGCTCACATTAGTCCCGGTTCATGACTGAACCGGGACTAATGGGCTGACCCGACCTGGACCATTGCCCCCTTTTCTACTAGTGATGGCGCGCGCCGGAGAGCCAACCACGTGGACCGCCTTGTGTAGCCGCTGCCCTAGAATCCAATGACTGAAACACCACCAGCCGCCCACTTCAAAGCGTACCAATGCCAGCTGAAACACCACCAGGCGCCCACTTCACAGCGTACCAACGCCGATAGGAGGAGCAGAGGCATCCCATCCACTCCTAACCTGGCATCAGCTACTGGGTTTGGGTCAGGCCTCCACGGTTGGAAACGCCCACACTTGCGTCCCAAGCCAGTCCTCGGTTAACCGGTGGGGACATGAAGTGATTGCCGACGTCCAGAGCGAAGCAAGCCCCGACCATATTTGAGGTGCAATTACATAGTATACAGTAGAATTGAGAAAGTATATTCTTAAGAGGATCACATGGTTAACATATTTGAGGTGCAATTACATAATATACAGTAGAATTGAGAAAGTCAAGATGAAGTAAACACAAGACAACCGAGTGTCGAGGAACTGTGAAAGAGTAGTGGCCATGTACGCGTAACATGTGGACGATATGGAATACGCTTTGTTTTATTGAAAGCGTAAAGCACCTGCCCTGGAACACGGATAGCGTTACTGGAATCCCCCACCCCCCCAAGTCAGAAATCGCTGCTCCCATTCCTCGTGCTCTGTTGGTTCGATCCGCCGCCGGCGACGCAACACCGGTCAGGTTTCCCGGCAGTTGGGACTTGGCGCGAAGACGGAGCCTGCCTGGCGATGGGAGTCGGACGGGGAGCTGTCGCGACAGGCGCGCAGCGCCGGTGGATCGGTCGCGGAGGCGGCCGGGATCCTGGCTGCGTCGCCGCTGCGGTGGTTCGATTCCGGCGTCGTCGTCGGTCCGATCGATATCGGGTGCCCTCCGCGGAGGTCTCCCGGCGGTGGTCGACGCCACCTCGGCCGTAGATTTTGGCTTGGGCGAAGGCCGACGTCGCTGATGTTCAAAGATTCAGACAAGTCCGTTCAGACTGATCCCCTGCACCGGTGAAGACGACGCGATGCCAGTCGTCACTACATCAGGTACATGAATCCATCAGCTGGTCAAGTGTGAACGTCCAAGACGACGCTGTGGCACTCACTCACTCACTCTTCTTGCTGTTCATCTGAAATAATCTCAGGTAGTATCAATTTCTCACCGACGCTCACTGTTTTTGCAGCATCGGATGCTCTCTCTGTTCATCTGAAACAATGTCGGGCATCAATTATTACTCTGCACCAACCATGTCAGGTAACACTGCATCAATGTCGCTGATGAATTATTACTCTCCATCAACCATGTCAGGTAGCATTGCATCAATGTCGCCCATCAATTATTACTCTGCAATACAGTCTATGGCCGGGTCACTTATTACACTCCATCAATCAGCAGCTGCTCCATAGCACCACCACCTCCTCCCTGCAGCTGACCCCCTCCCCATTTTGCTCCACCCACCAGATCTAAGCTACCATTGGCGCTCCAACTTCTGAAGCAGCGAGGGACGAGAGGCATGGAGCCGACGGCGGTCAGCGTGGGCAAGGCCGCGCTGGGTGGTGCGCTGGGCTACGCAACGTCCAAGGCGGCCGAGGAAATCGCCCTGCAGCTCGGCGTTCTTGATGCAGTCGTTCTTGATGACGGCTGATGAGGAGCAGAGCCAGAACAAGGTGCTCACCACCTGGGTGCAGCAGATTGGGGTCCTGTCCTACAAAGTGGAGGACAGCCTCATGGATTTTGGCCTCCTGTCCGAGAAGAAGCCATATTTGGGGTGCATCCCTCGCAGCCCAGGTGATCGACGACGCATCGCCAAGGAGGTGAAGCAGCTGAGGGCCGAGGTGGAGGACGTGAGCAACAGGAACCTGCGCTATCGCCTCATCAAGGAGAGCTCAGGCTCCAAGCCTACCATGGCAGAGGAGCAGGCCAGCATTGCTACTGCGGTAATGTTTGGCATCAACGAAGCAAGGCTTGCTGCATTGGAGCATGAAGATTCATCAAAGGTGGACCTCCATCAGTTGATTTCCAGCAAGGATGTGGACCTTAGGGTGATCGCCATGTGGGGTAGTAGCGGTGATCTTGGGAAGACGTCGGCCATCCAGGAGATTTATGATGACCCAAAGGTATTGCAAAGGTTTGGCTTCCATGCTTGGATTAGGCTGATGCATCCTTTCAAACCACAAGAGTTCCTCCGGAGCTTGGTAAGGCAATTTTATGAAAATTCACATGATGAGTTTGGAAAGCCATCTTTCAGTCCACAAGAATTTCTCCAGAGCTTGGAAAGGCAATTTTATGAAACTTCCTATGATTACGTTGGAAAGCCAGAACAACAAACAAGTGTTGGGGCTGTTCTGGCCAAGATGGAGAAGATGGATCAAAGTGATTTAGTCTGTGTGTTTAATGCACTGTTGTGTAGCAATAGCTACCTGGTTATCATAAATGACCCGTCCACGATAGAAGAGTGGCATTGCATTAGGAAGTACTTTCCTGACAACAAGAAACAAAGTAGAATCATTGTTTCCGCGCAGCAAATTGAAATTGCGTGCTTGTGCACAGAGAAACCGTACCAAGTTTCTGAGTTCAAGCAGTTGTCATGTGATCAAACTATTTATTTGTTCCACAAGAAGGTAAGTCTGTTTCTTGCATTGTTTTGTTAGAGATTTGTTTATTTCTTATTATGGATGATTGACTCTTCTTTTCATTTCACTTCTAATTGCAGAATTCAGTGGGGCAGGTCAACATGGGCAGTGTTAGTGTTGCAATGGTTGACAACGATGACGAAGCAAAGGCTCCTACTGTGGAGGAGAAACTGAAGGTGGGACTCCAGCACTGGTTGAAAAATCAAAATTCAAATCTTGAATTCCATATCCATAGATTATATTTGGGATGTATAAATGTTCAGTAGTGTTTTCTTTTTGGCCACACACGCGCGCACAACCTAGCAATCTAGCTTTAGTAGCCTAAACAACTGTGTACGAACAAGCCAAAAAAAAAAGGGCAACCTGGTGCATGTAGCTCCCGCTTGCGCAGGGTCCAGGGAAGGGTCCGACCACTTTGGGTCTATAGTACGCAGCCTTTCCCTACATTTCTGTAAGAGGCTGTTTCCAGGACTTGAACCCATGACCTCATGGTCACAAGGCAGCAGCTTTACCACTGCGCCAAGGCTCCCCTTCACGAACAAGCCAATATAAAGAAAATTTAACAAACATCAAAATTTGAGGGAAGGAAAACTGAGACATGACTCCTAGTATAGCCAATTGAAAGAAATATTATTTTTTAAAGTTGAACCACGGATATATATATATATATATATATATATGAAGTTAGATTATTTGTTGGCCATAGTGCTCTCACTAAAATTGGCAAACACCTGTGTATGAATGAGCTAATCCTGGTGCTCAAACTTATTTAACAAACTTTAAAGTTAGAGGGAAATAAAGCTGAGACATGCCTCTTCGTGAAATGCACACTAATTGAAAAATATATTGTGCTTTGAAGTTGAGTAAGGATGAACACATTGGCATACCACTCTCACAAAAAGTGTGCACCTGAAAATCCTCAACATTTAACTCTGAGCAAAAGTACATAAACATTCTCATAGATCTGTTTTTTTGTTTAGGTTAAGCGAGCATCATGTTCTGCCGAGCCTATTTCCTACAGAAACAAAGTTACTATCAGTGAGGCAAACACATCATTGCCCAACGATGAAATACAGGAGGAAGACCAAGAACCTAACATTGCAGGTGAAAACAAAATTTGTAACTCAACTGCTAGAAAGAAATTTGATCGCAGCAGGACACTGGCACTGGCTGATTAATTGCTCTGTGGGCGAGAAACAGAGAATTTTTTTCTTATCAAATTAGTTGGCCGGCCAGACAACAAGTGTTGTACGGTAATCTCAGTTTGGGGAATGGGAGGTCTTGGGAAAACCTCTCTTGTTCGAAGCATCTACCGGAGCCAAGAACTTGGTGGCTGGAAGCGTGTTTGGGCCACTTCATTGCGTCCTTTTAAGCCAGAAGTACTCCTTAGAGATTTGGCTTTGCAGCTTCAGAATACTATCCAAGAAGATCCCGCTGGAGCAACAACTGGGGCACAGAAGAAAAGCATATCAGTGATGAATCTTCAAGAGTTGAAGCAGGAAATAGCTCGGGTACTAAAAAGGAAAAGGTGCCTTGTTGTTCTTGATGATATATTATCCACCTCTGAGTGGGAGTTGGTCAAATCGTGTTTGGATAATGCTGGAAGGATCATAGTCACCACAAGAGAAAACAGTATTGCCAAACATTGTTCAGCAGAGGACAAAAACAGGTACCATCTTGGTGGTCTGAAAGAGGATGCTGCACTTGACCTCTTAAAAAAGAAGGTAATTTAGAACTACTATCCCCTTTTTCCATGTCATATAGGTTTTGCTTCACATTTCATTACTCTTACCTCATGTAACATTATATTTTTTTTCTCAGACTGCAATTTAGAAGAATAAAGGTGACATCTTCTTTGAAGAAAAAACTGTCTGAACTCTAATAATCTTGTACGTACATAATGTGAGATCTAGCAAAATGTCCACCATTATATCTAGGAACATATTTACCTGTTCAATTTCTAATGAATCAAGATATCCTCTTGTTCCGGTATAAATAGTAGCTATCTGCTCTTCCACTGGGAGAGGATTTGCCTGGGATTGTATATTAGATCTGGACCGTCTTGCTGAATTTCGGGAAGGTGCCGTGGTGGGCTCGTGTGACTGGACAGCGGTCTTGTATGCTGCAAGAGGAGCCTCCATACATGCGGCATGTTAGGGCCTCCGCAAGGTGATGGGGTGGTGATGACATGTTTGTCGATGCTATTGGGGTTCTGCCACTCACATTGCCTTAGATTCAAGCGGAGGCCAGGACAGCAGCAAGCTTGTTGTTGTGCTCATGTGAGCCGCAGTTGGTGTCTCTCTGGATGTGCGGGGCATAGTTTAGCTTGCAAGTGCATATCATCTTAGGTATTGTGGCTTCGTGTGGCAAGGGAGTAAATTAATGTTGAGGAACCTGTGCCATGTTGTCCCGCCAGTGTGGCTCAGCCGCTTGTCTTGGCTAGTGTCTAAGTGTGTCAGGGTTTGTAGATGATGACCATGCTTTGGCTAGCATGGGTTGTCTGCATCAATAGGTAATGGTTGGACAACATCATTAGGCATGGGTTATCTACATCATTAGGCATGGGTTGTCTACATCATTAGGCATGGGTTGTCAGGGTTTTTTGTTGAGATTGTAATTAGGTAGGTCCTTGGAGCAATCAACTACATTCTTTCTTGCCCAGGGAAACGTTGTTGTAAAGTTTTGCTTCCTCGAGTTAGTTGCAGCGTCAAATGTTCTCACCATACTCAAGGAGTTATACTCATTTGTTTAATGGAAGCCTTCAAAGGAGCTAAATTACTTATTGGGAGTGTTAATGGGCGCCATCGAAATTGCAGCTAAAGTAGTAAAAAAATGTCCTAAAATTTTATTTTTCATTTCACGAGCAAATTTTTTGTACCTTTTAGAGTTTTTCTGTGAAGTGCATTAATGGTTTTTTTTACCCAAAGCATGTTATTGTAGGTGCACATTTGAATAGTAGCAATATCTATGATTACAGTTTTGTGCACACCCAGGATACAAGGAAATTTCAATGCTTAGTAAATTCTCCATATGCTGAGAATTTCAGATTAGTAAATGTTAAACCCATGGAGAGGATAGTTTTCCGTAAACATACCGTTAGGGCCAGGGCTTTGACTTCCAGAAGGTACAAGTGGAAACTAGGACAAACAAGCTCATGCTACTAAATATTCTTAATCTATCAACAGTAATTTTGTTAATCCAAATAGTTAACTTTGTCAAATTATGTATGTTGCAGGTATTCAAGAACAATAGTGAAAAAACAGATTTAGTCCCAGCTATGCTGGAGCAAGCAAGGCCTATCCTGCAGAAATGTGGTGGACTTCCCCTTGCAATATCGACTATCGGTGGATTCCTTTCCACTAAGCCAAAAACTGCTAATGAATGGAGGAAGATGAGCGATGGCATTAGTATTGAATTGGAGATGAATCCTGAGCTTAGGACAATAAAGACAATTCTTATGAGGAGCTATGATGGCTTGCCATACCATCTCAAGTCTGCTTTCTTATACCTATCCATATTTCAAGAAGACCAGAGAATTAGGTGGGGTCGCTTGGCGGGGCGGTGGACTGCAGAGGGTTACTCAAGAGATATGCATGGCATGACTGCAATTGAACTTTGTCGGAGGTACTTTGATGAGCTCTTGGATAGGAGTATGATTCTGCCAGGGGAAGGGACAAAGCAATACAGTCAGAAAATCAATTCCTGCCAACTTCATGATATGATCCGTGAAATATGCATCTCAAAGGCTAGGGAGGAAAACCTTGTTTTCACGCTGGAGGAAGGATGTTGTTTGAGTGACACACAAGGTGCAATACGTCATCTTGTCATTGGCAGCAACTAGAAAAGGGATAAAGATGTGCTGGAGAGCAAGCTAGACTTGTCACACGTACGGTCATTGACCGTGTTCGGAGAGTGGAGATCGTTTTTCATCTCTGACAATATGAGGTTCCTCCGAGTGCTTGACTTAGAAGACACACTGGAGTTAAAAGATCATCATCTTGATGATATCGGGCAGTTCCGTCACCTCAAGTATCTTTCTCTTCGAGGATGTCGGAACATTTTATGCCTGCCTGATTCTTTGCGAAATTTGAGGCACCTTGAAATGCTGGATATTAGAGGTACATGTATATATGAGTTGCCAACAACAATCACCAACCTTCTGAAGCTACAGCACCTTCATGCAGATGATCGTTTGGACCGTTTGCGTGTTAGGGGAGAGGATGCCATAGTTGATAAGTATAAACGTTACATTGGTCGTATTTCCACATGTGAAAGATGCAGCGTTTTGTTGTATAAAGGTCATGTTTTCTTGAGACCACAAGTTTTAGATGCCGGTTTGAACAGGTATGATATATTCAATCTATACCGCTTCCAGGAGAGGATCCTAGATGGCATTATTCTTCCCAAAGGGATTGGTAAATTGAAGACCCTTCATGCACTAGGTTTCGTTGATGTTTCTGGGAGAAATGGAAATGCCACTGTAAAAGAGTTTGGAGAGCTTACTCAGCTATGTAAGCTTAAAGTGGGTGGTCTGAGCTATAGAAACATCAGTGAGTTATGGTCTGCCATTGCTGGTCATAATCAACTTCAATCTTTATCAGTTGAAATGGGTTACCCATACGAAGAGAGGAATGTGTTAGATGGCTGTTTGGGTGAAGGTTTGCTGCCACCAAGCAGCCTCGAGAGCCTCACTCTGCATGGTAAGCTAGTCAATGTAACAGGATGGACCCATACGCTTCAGAATCTCTCCAAGTTGGTGCTAAAGTGGAGCAGATTGAAGCAAGATGATGATGCCATACAAGCCCTTGGGTTACTTCCAAATCTTGCAGTTCTACGTCTGGGGGTGGATTCGTTGTATGGGACACAACTCCATTTCGAGAGCTCATCTTTCCCGAGTCTCATGGTGCTGGAGTTGTATGGGTTAGGCAACCTCAGGTCGGCGCTGTTTGAAAAAGACGCAGTGCCTAAGCTCGAGCTGCTACAAGTTGGTCGGTGCGCAGAGCTGGAAGCATTCTGTGGGCTGCCAGCCCTCACAAGCCTCAAGGAGATTCAGTTGGATAGTCATTGTCTCAGTGAAACATTGAAAGAATTGGTGCAGAGTCAGGTAGCCGAGCATATGAAGCATGTCAGAGTGAATTTTGTTGACTTGTAAATTCTCTTTATATGTGTATATATAATATAGACTCCATCATCAGAGCACAAAGATTGGTGCGTGTACTCGCTCTTGTAATTGTCCCTTTGGTACTATGCTGGCAGATAATTAGTCATTGCTTGTTCTCCCACGCTAATTCAGTTTCGCAAGTATTTATGTGTTGACTCTGCGTTTCTTAATTCTCTTTGACCGAATAGGCATTTCTTTGCTTTTGGCTGCTGCTGCAGTAATGGTTGATGGCATGTCCTTGATGATGTGGCCTAACTGAACCCATTACTGCTCCTCTGCTCTTAATATCTACTACCCGCTACTGCTGCCTATCTAAAACAGACATGTCGAGGCAGGCTTGAGTTCACAGTTGAACCACGTTCCAATACACCAGGTGCCTGCCTGCCACGGTGTAACAGCTCAGCTTTTGGTATGCCGAAGAATGAATGCCTCAGTGTGTTGAGCCACTGCGTGTGGGCCTTCATGTTGAATAGTGAGAGCGAATACATCTGAATTCCCAGCCCCTTGCCCTGTTTCTCCTCCCGACTGAACCTTGAGGAGCTGACAGTCAACAAAACTCTACAGCATTCAAGTTGGTAGGACTAGGGTTCCTACCGGGCCTTCGGCGTAGATTGTATGGGCAGGGAGGAGGGAGACGAGGGCTGGGGCGGGCGCGCCGGCGATGAGGCGCCGTCGCGGCTAGGGTTTAGGTGCGGCGGCGGTTGGCTGGTGGCGGCTAGGGTTCCGGCTCCTCAGGGAGCCGGGCAACAGAAGATGATAATATCTTTATTGCTTGATCTCAAACGATGTCTTACAACTAGTATTTATAACTTTAGCCTAAGATAACTTGCCTAAAATAACTTGCCTAAGATAACTTGTGGGTCAAGCCCCTAATACTAATGCCCGGTGGGACTCTTCCTGGTATAGACCAAACCGGTCATAACACAAGTAGAGCAAGCAACAGAGAGATATCGTCCTCACAGACCTGTTCCTTTTTTCGTAAGAAGATAAAACATCAGCATAGTACGCCGAACTACTATACATAACAGTTCCAGAACTAATGACTGAATCTTGGATATGGACTACACATGAATGACAGCCAAAGAACTGTCAGAACTGACAGCCCAGAGAAAAAACAGAGGTTTGACTCAAAAGAGAAGTTCTCGACACTGAATTTAGTTTCACCACTGTTCATCTAGTGGTAACACCCAGGTTTATAATTCTGTGACATTTCATTTCACTTTTCCTTCGAGCAACATGCATTTTTCGTTTTTACAACCCACTGCATTTAGCACATCATCGTATCTAATGCACTTTTCAAGTTCAGTTAGTATTATTCACTGCTTTCCGCTACGGCATCATCCGACATTCCGGCTAGAAATGGATGCTGGTTGGCTGTTGAGCGCTTGTGCTCTGCTAACTGAAGCCAAAAAAGGACGGCCGGAAGCCGGGAAAAAAGAATGACAGAGTCTATTTATTCAGACTTAGGTATGGTGGGTGCAGTCCCTGTGAAGCACTGAACTTAAGTGGCAGCTCCCATGTTTGCAATTACAAATCTGTGAGCTGACATCCTTTTCATTTATCTTTCCCTTTTTTAATTAATGTATTTTGTTAATAGAAAACATAAAGTGGGTTATGCATGTCACTCGGCCGAATACAGCAGGACAGTAATGGTTCAGTAGAGTTATCACTTCCTTTGTTGTCATGTAAGCCAAAAATGGGAAACTTCATCTGGATAGCACAGGAGCTGAGAATCCATCTCCTCCCCACAACCGGCAGCTTCAGGGGATGCAGTGAGATTAGTCGTAAGAGACTCTGCTTGGGTGACTCAATACGTCTATATACATCATATGTAGTTCATATAGAAATCTTTAAAAAGACTTGTATTTAGAAACGGAGGGAGTACATAACTTCGTCGATTCAGTCATATAAGCATAAGAGGAGGAATACGCTTAAGACATTGGAAGCATAAACAACCAGCCCCCAACCCCAAGTACGCTTTGCTTCACTCTATTCTAGCATCGCATTAGCGTTAATGTAGTGGTCAGTCACCAACCCCTAAAATCAGAACTCGGTGCCTCGATTGGTGTGATAAAGCAAAAAGCATCAACCGCTTCGACATTTGAATCCCTGAGAAAAAGGATATATGTACGTATGTGCGTTTGTTCTCGCCGCTGAGTTTAATTTCACAACTCAACCTTTCTCTGGTGGTAACTCTCAGGTTTACAAATCTGTGACTTTGCATGCATTTCTCTTTTCCTTAGAGCAATAGCGTTCTCTGATTCCGCAACTCACTGAATTTGGGCACCTCATGGAATCGAATGCTCCAGCTGCAACTCCAAGTTTAGGATTCTTCGCTCGTCGATTTTCGTTTCACTTGCATCATCAACCTTACAATACGCACACTGCAGCTGGCAACGGACGCTTTTTGATGGCTGTTGCTGTGCTAACTGAAGCCAAAGAAAGACAGCAGCAACAAAGGATAAGAGAGTCCATTTATTCAGTTCAGTCACTGTGAAGTGGCAACTCCCAGATTTACATTTACAGCTCTATGAGTTGGCATTCTTTTTTATTTATTTTCCTTTTTGTAATTAACGTATTTTGTGTGTGAATAAGCACTAACAAATGCAGTAGAGAGCACTTGTTTTGCTGCCCTATTAGCTTGGGGTTTGTCATGTAACATTCGTTCGTTGTAGTATCAATCATCGAAAGTGACACGGCACCATGCATACACATTGCAGCTGGAATCGGATGCTTAGTTGCTAACTGAAGTTTTCCAAGAAGGGAAAACTACATCTGTTTACTTTGTCTGGACAGCACATACAGCGTGCAGCAGCTTCAAGACTGCTTCCTCCGCTGGCTCAATTGCTGCATGATCAATACCTCACTCTCTAATTAATTTCCTCAGTCACCCACTGCAGCCACGAAAAAGATGGGCAAATATATTTACCGACTTCATGATTAACAAAGTAGAAGTACTTATGAGTCTCAAGCCCGGCCATTCCAGCAAGCAACAAAAGGTGAAGTAGCATTTCAGCGGGGTGAGAGGAAAGAGCATGAAACTTGTTATGACTGAGACATCGAAGTACAAATTACAGAAACTTTATGAATTCAGTCATATATGCATGGAAAAAGCATTATGACTGAAAATTCAGAAGCTGCTAACAAAGGTATGAAACGTTCCCCCGCAAACAACAAAAAAGGCCTGAAACATCGAGGAACATGTGAACCAGGAGGAATACGCTTTTAAGCATCGAAAGCGCAAACAACCAGCCCGCCAGGTACAGTTTTGCTTCACTCTAGTCTAGCATCGCATTAGGGTAGCCCCCGAACAAGAAATCTCTGCCACAATTGGTTTGATCCGCCGGCGCCGACGCCGGTCAAGTTTTCTGGCGATGGGGCGCAGTTGAATGCGCCGCTGCAGTGGTTCGATTCCAACGGCGGAGACGGGGCGCGGCCGGTAGCGGGGGTGGGGGTGCGGCGGCGGCCCGATCATCAAGGCAGGGGCCGACGCCGACGCGTCCTCGGTCGGTGGTTTTGGCTTCTCGCTCATGGGTCATGGCTCGGTGGTATGGTACTCATTGCTCTGCTTCGGTAACTCATTTCTCTCCATCGCATCAACATCAATCCATCACTGAAGTTAGCACCGCACAAAGGAGCTTTGGAGATGCATTACCTGGTTATGCAACCAACAGGTCCATATCTATCCCCTCCCTGCAGTTAGCACATTACTGAATCGAATGCTCTCTGCAATCCTCAAGTAAAAAAAAATTATTCATTGCTTTCCATATATATATATATATATATATATTGAAGCTAGAATCGGATGCTGGTTGCTACTCTACTTTATCTGATTGCTGCTTTTTGCTAGGCATTACATGCTCTCTTTGGCACTCAACGAGATCTAGAGGAAGTACAATTTACTCAAAGGCTAAGCTGCAGGGAAAGCAAAAGAATGCTGAAGGATCAATATCTCCAGATCCAGCATTAGCACCAACTCCTCCGGTCACAGCAAGAAAGCAACGAGAAGCATGGAGGCAACGGCGGCTAGCTTGGGCAAGGCCGTGCTCGACAGCGCGCTGGGTTACACCAAGTACAAGGCGGCGGAGGAAATCGTACTGCAAATCATCGTCGAGCGCGATGTGGACTTCATCAAGGACGAGTTGCAGATGATGCAGTCGTTTCTGATGAGGGTTGATGAGGAGCAAAGCCAGAACAATGTGCTCACCACCAGGGTGAAACAGATCGGGATCCTGGCCTACAAGGTGGAGGACGCCTCATGGATTTCGGCTTCCACTCCGAGGAAAAGCCATTTTTGGGGTGCATCCCCTGCAACCAGGGTGATCGGCGCCTTATCACCAAGGAGGTGAAGGAGCTAAGGGCCAAGGTGGAGGACGTGAGCAACAGAAACCTGCACTATCGCCTCATCAAGTAGTGTTCAGGCTCCAAGCCTATTGTGGCAGAGGACTAGACCAACATTGCCATTCCAGAAATGTTTGGCATCCACGAAGCATGGCTTGATGCCCCTGTGCATAAAAAATCATCAGATATGGACGTCCACCAGCTGATTACCAACAATGATGTGGATCTTAGGGTGGCCATTGTGTGGGGAACTAGTGGTGATCTCGGGAAGACGTCTGCCATCCAAGAGGTATTGAAATGGTTTGGGATCTGTGCTTGGATTAGGTTGATGCATCCTTTCAATCCACGAGAGTTCCTCCGGAGTTTGATAAGGGAATTTAATGGAAACTCCTGTGATGAGCTTGGAAAGTCAAAACAAGAAACAAGTGTCGAGAAGATGGATCAAAGTGATTTAGTCCGTGTGTTTGATGCATGCACAGTTGTGTAGCAATAACTATCTGACTGTGATTGATGACCTATCCACAACAGTGGAGTGGCATTGTATTAATAGATTGTCTTTTTTGGATTTATTTGGGCAACTCCAAGTAAAATACATTACTTTATTTGAACACATTGCAACGTCCTTTGCTTTTTAACTGTTTTAACCCATGAAAAACCAGGATGTTACAATTCATAATGCCCAGCCATGAGGTTGGGACATAATAATAACATGGTAGATCCATAGCAAAATTACAATTTTGTTAAGAAAAGAATAAGAATGTGACTTTCCAATCTAAATAGTATAAATCACCCATTATTTAGTGCACAATACATTGCAGAGTAGACTTCACCCCCTACATCAAAGGACGAAAATGATATAGCACTTCAATAGGAAAAGCAGACAACCAAACATTAATGCTGAGAAAACAATGAACTAGCGCGGGAGTGTGGCCGATGCCATGAACTCTTGCTCCAAGCTGTAGTAATTTTGGTTCCTTTCAGAAGCTAAATTAGTGGTGCCTACTGTACCGCTTTGAGCAGTCAACAGCCAACGTGTGTCGTGGCTTTGTCCACTTAACAAGGGTTGCATGTCCTCGTTTTTTACATCAACCGGACATGATCTCAACCTTTTAGATCGCACATCCTGCAATTTCATCTCCACTTGTTTCATCGTAGGCCTCTCTTCACCTCGTAGTTGTAAGCAAGACTCCGCAAGATTGGCAACATCATTAATCTCTTCATTTGTCGCTTCCTGGAGAACTTGAGTAGCTACTATTTCTGCAAGTGGTTTCTCCCTCATCTCCCAAAGGAAGTAGTTGGACAAGTTTTGCTTTAGCCCAGAGTCACTGGTAAAAATAGGCTTCTTTCTGAGCAGCAACTCTACAAGTACTACACCAAAACTATAGACATCACTCTTCTCATTCAACATACCTGTGTGGTAATATTCAGGATCCAAGTATCCAAATGTGCCTTGTATATTTGTAACAACATGAGTTTGGTCAATAGGAACCAACCTTGAAGCGCCAAAATCTGATACTTTTGCAGTGTAATTTCCATCTAAGAGTATGTTAGTGGACTTCACATCATGATGAAATATTGATACTGAAGCAGCCGAGTGGAGGTAATAGAGTGCTCCAGCAGCTTCTGCAGCAATTTTCAAACAGTCATCCCAAGACAAGACAGAGCTGCTAGTGGTACTGGCGTGAAGGATTCCAAATAATGAACCATTAGGGATGAAGTCATACACTAGCAGTGGGACTTCTGTCTCAAGACAACAACCGAAGAGCTTCACAATATTCCGGTGATTTACCTGGGAGAGGACTGCAACCTCATTGATAAACTGGCTTATCTCAACTTGCTCAATGACTTTAGACTTCTTTATGGCCACTACCCGTTGGTCGGATAAGATGCCTTTATAAACCATGCCATGCCCTCCACGACCAACGATACGTGTGGGATAAAAATTATTTGTTGCCTTTTCTAACTCTGATAGTGAGAAAATCTTAGTGTTATCACTCGCATTTTCATCTGACGATATCAATTGTTCAAGGAGCGGACCTTGGTTCTGCCGAAAATGCTTTCTTCGCAGTTTCTTCTTGATGTCTTTTTCCCATCTACGGGCGAATAATGTTAGAATTGATATGAGAAGTAGAACTCCAAAACCAACGCCAATCCCAGTGGCGATACCTGTAATGATTATGCTTGTTATCAATGTTCAGAAGTTTATGTAGCTCATTACATGGAATTGGTTGTACCATAGAACTCACCTAGTACCAGATTCTTCTTTTTAGTCGATACACACATCTTTATTGTAGTATCATACACTGTATTTCTAGGACATTTGGTGCAATAGTGACTTCCTTCGGTGTTATGACAAATCCCATTACATGTGCCTGGTGTCTTGCACTCGTCAACATCTGCAACAATAAGTATATATAATGCAAGATTAAAATATATAAGTATTGTAATTAAGTTGCCCATTGGTGACTGCACGTAATACTAGCATAGGTTATTATGAGCTTTATGTAATTTCATCATTAGGGGCACATCAGAAATTATAGAATGAACGCATACAGATCTTTGTGTATAAACAACTTATTTACAAGTTACCATGTGCATAAAGTAGATACAGAGGTCGAGCTTGAGCATGTTTTTGCATATCTATGATTTTCTTTTTTTGACATTTGGGATTATTTTGAGATATAAAAATATCACTTCTTGAAAAGGTATGCGATCACCGATTTATTATGGCGTTTCCCTAACAAAGAGATGTTTTGCATATTAGGAGGAGGCAGAGGGATGCAGTGTGTACCTTTGCACCCATTCGCGATATATGGATTCCCGTCAAAGCCTGCCACACATTTGCAACGGTAACCGACGTATTCTTGTTTGGAGTTGACACCCAAGCATGTGATATTCATGCTGACGCATGCATATCCGGTCCTATTCTCCTGTGCCTCAGGGCATGTTAAATTGGCTACGACCCACTGCTGTCGTATTACACCCTCGGAGGCAATATAGAGGCCTGGATCAGGTACTCGCATCCAAAGGTACCCTTGGCCATTTAAGCTGTATGTAACATTCATCAGCCCCTCTGTGATATCTATATACTTTACATAAGTGTTGGAGTATCCTGTATCATACTCATTTGGAAACTGGAGGGCAAACATTGTCGGATTTGTGCAATTGAGCTGAAATGACATCCTTGCTGAACAATCGCCCTCTAGGCCAAATGGGAAAGGTACATTGATTTCCCCACACTATCTAGAGCAGTTGGTCTTCCGTTGTATCCGATGGTACCCTGATTTCATAAAAAGGCCAGCGCATCTATTTTAATATTACCTCTCAAACAAGAAGGAAATCGCACCCAATACAAGAGGTCACGTGATCAACTCCTAAAGATCCCAACGAATTAGTGTCATGACCAAAACACTCAGTTTCTATTCAAGGGAATTACAGCTTTATTAACCAGATAGAACTATGAAAGAACCGTATGCCCAACCGCAAAAAAAAAGAGAAAGAACCATATGCCAAATGTATTTGAGATAGATCATGCAACATCGACGTCCGCATGTCGTTTCCTTGTTGAAGTTGTTGGCTTGAAGTTTTACTTCAGGGTGGGTGATATCCCCATGTTTGACTATGGTTGGACCAACCAACATTGTCTTGCGAGCCCTCTTGAAGGCGTTGTCTTCGAGCCTTTCGCCCCTTGTTTGGTCATATGTCGTTTGATTGGTGGATTATGGTCCATGCCGCGAAACAGGTTCAATGTGGATTGCCTCGATTTTTTTTCTTTACCCAAAAATACTTTCGCTCGGCTTTATATATAAAGCTATAACCATCAAGGCTCGATAGAAAGTCATGCCACCCCAACATATGCACACACCCACGGTGGATACATCGGCGCTGATGGCAGCAACACCACCCCTACCACTACAAAAGCTATCGGGTTCCTCAACCATGAACATGCCAACGCGAAGACACGAAGCTGCATATGACGAGCCGTGAGATCCAAAGCGCTACTTTCAGGAAGGACACAACGCCAGAGCGCCGCCACCACCTGATCCGAGGATCAGGGTTTCTCCTGGAGCAACAGTACAAACAATGAGGACCGTTGCGACGCCTTCAAGAAGGGTACGCACATCACTATAGCTGGCCTGCCTGAAGACAGAACATATATATTTCATCCCGGCCCGCACTCATCGCTCCTGGTATAAATACGAACACTGCACATCCACGTCGTTCGTCACACCCCGGCCGACACGCCTCCCACACGGCCATGGCCACCGGACAGCACCTGAGCACGAGCTCTGCCCACGAGCCGCGCGCTCCCACCACCAAAGCTACCACCCCGGCACCAAGACCACCCACCCACATCAACATGGACCAGGGGCCCCTTTGGTAAGACTAGGGGCCCGCCTGCCGGAGCAGGGGAAGGGAGGCAACCGGGAGCTGCCGGTCACGCCGCAGCTGTCGCACTATTTTTTGAACCGCGGCCCAGTCACCACCGCCACCCCTGCCAACCCCCAGAGTGCCCCTGCCACCGAGGCTAGCCAAAGGCGGGAAGCGCCAAACCACCATCCTCCACCCGTCAGACACACTACCAACCACGAAGTCGAACGCCCGATGAATCAGAATGAGGGGGTCAAACCACCGGCACCCGCCACCACCCTAACCGACTGAGGGGCCCCAGTCAGGGCAACTGTCCGTAGCCTAAGCTGGCCACGGCATGCGACACCACGAGGTCAGATCTGGAGGAGCCGTCGTCCACAATCTTTGGCCCGCACCACCACCACCTACTGACGCAACGCCACCACCACAAGTCGCGACCACGACAAAGGAGGTCGCCTGCAGCCCGCGCCACCTCGCGCCATATCTGGCTGCGCCAGGCCAAGACACCGTCGTCTCAGGCAAGGTAGGCTTGCCACCCACCTAGTCGCAACAGCTTCCGCGCCGCCATGGAGCCAGGCCACAGCGCCATGTTCCGGCCCAGGGCGCCGACCGCGCCAACACTGCCCGTGCAGGAAGACACAAGGGCCCCGCCTCCGCTGGAGATGCCAGGGGTTTGCCCGGCCACACCCCGGACGGCGGCGTGGGAGGAGGAGGGATAAAGGGGGGGGCGGGAGGGGGCAAGGGTTAGTGTTGACCTCTAGGTCGCCTCGCGGGAGGCGAAGCGGAGTGGTGTTTTTCCTGAACCTCCCTTGAGAACTTGATTTGTGTTCTTTCTGTAAGCCGATTTGTTCGGTTTCATTATTTGGCATTGATTGTCATTGATTTTAATAGTAAATAATATGCGGCGTGTATCGATCTATGTAGAGGCCGGAGATTATCCTATAAAAGAACCTAAATGCTGCAAAGTGCAGCTGCACTATTTGGTTATGTCCGGCGCACACAGGTGACAAAAGTAGTTCGTTGTCAGTAACAAATGCGTTATCCAGTGGATAGTGTAAAGAATATCTATGCGAATGTATCTGCCGACACCGCCTATTTATTCTGTTACAATTTTTCTAAAAGCTACAACTTTTGAACCAAGTGTCAAAACGAAGAACCGTTTTCACCATTGGATTCCTTGTGAAGAGCTCTTCATAACTAGATCCCATATGAATATGTTTTGATGATTTTTTTTGAAAAGCAACTTTGATTCTAAATGAAGCAAGTTTAGTGCTAAACATGAGCAACTCTGATGCTAGATGAATTGCACTATGTGTATAACTAACTTCGCCTAGTAGCCACCTAGTTAGTTGTGTGTAACAGTGTAATAAGTGGTCACCATAATTTCTAATTTGCATACATTGGAAAATAAGTTGTGGATTGTTTAGTTGCCTATCATATTGTGAAAGTTTCTTACCGTAGAGTGGAAACTTGTGTAAAATGGCTTCTAAGTTGTCTACCTCAGAAACCAGGTTGCCCTTTCACTACGAAGTTGCCTACGAGTGATCCTAAATTTTCTACAATACTATGAAAGTTGTCCATCAAGGGACCTAATTAAGTTGCCTACAATATTAAAAAGTTTTTGTGGGATCTAAGTCATCTATCATGATTTCAAATTTTGAACTATGTGAGTATGGGCGGTATGAGATCAGTGTGCTTTACTTTTCTAGGGGAGTCTGCCTGCCAACGCTACTGTGCACACGGGTGTTGCCTCGCCAGGTCGTGACGAGCTCTTCAAAACTAAACCCACATGGCTAAGTTTTGCTGACTTTTCTTTGTTTTAGAAAACAACTTAGACGCTAGATGAGACAACTTTAGTGCTAAACAGAAGCAACTTTACTCCAATTTAAAGTAACTAATTACCAGCAATGAGCAACTATCTAGTAATAGAGAATAACTATGAACGGAGATAGACAACATCATATCACCTTTATAAGCAACTTCCTTTCTACGCACTAGTGCAGAACCGGGCAATAGCACCGGTTCGTAAGGCCCTTTAGTGCCGGTTCCATAACCGGCACTAAAGTGTGGTCACTAAAGGCCCCCCCCCCTTTAGTACCGGTTCTGCATGAACCGGTGCTAAAGGGAAACCACGTGGCACGAGCCAGCTCCGGGGGCCTGGAGCCCTTTAGTACCGGTTGGTAACACCAACCGGTACTATAAGGTTTGGGGGTTTTTAGTTTTATGATTTCTTTTTCATTTAATTTTGTGTTTCCATTTTAATTCTTTTTCGTTTGCTTGTATTTTACGATACTACACATTGTAAACGTTATGCATATATATATATATATATATATATATATATATATATATATATATATATATATATATATATATAGAATTTCTAGTAGAACCAATCATCAAGTTCAACATGATTGTCATAAGCGTTCATATATAACACCACAAAAGCAAATCACTTAAGTTCAGAACGAAGAACACGGACATGAAAGGCCAAGTACTAATTAAGAGCAGCATGAAGAACTAGCTAAATCACTCCTGCTAGCTACTCTCTCTCTCTGGTAAAATAGCCTAAAACATGTATAACTCTCCTGATTGATCATACTGGAGCATGTCGATGAACCTGTCTCCTAATCGTGGGTTGCGCTTCTCATTGCTGCCCCCTAGTACTTCTCTGCGATCATTAACAATTTTCCTCCAATCTTTCACTATTAAGCATTCATCGCTTCTAGAAATCCTGAATGCATTCATGTGCAATGCAGGATATCTTGGCCTTAAGCTAACAATTGACATCTGACCTTTAGTCTCGATCCCCTGAGGCACAACTGTCATCGGGAGTCCCTGTTGAAGAACATCGTATAGTACTTAATTAATATACTCAGCAATGAAAGTTTAAAAAAAATATGTATGCAAAATATGCACTGAGGACAAATAGTAAATATCTTACCATCATTTCTAAATAGATGTGACCGTAGTTCAATATCATCACTATTGGTCACACGTTTTGAGTACTAACATTTCCAAGTGCAGGAAAAAAATTTGTCTTGACAGTATGAAGATCCTCAAGCCATGAAACATAATGACTTATCTCCTCGCAGTTTAGTTCAGCTCCGGGACAGTAGAAGGTCCTGTCTACCAAGCGCCGGACATGTTTGGTTGAATGGAGATAAGCTGTCAATAGAAATTAGTTGTCAGTTATTTTTGAAATAAGCAATATCAAAGACAAAAATATATTTGAGAATAACTCACATAATGGTAGAACTGGAGGCGTCTGCACATCGACCCATATGTCTCTATTACCTTCAATATCATCTTCCGGACGAATATCAAAGGTGATAACCATACCAGGCTCAAATGCATAAGTCTTGCATAGTGCTTGTCAAGTTTTGCATTCAAAATAGGTGTACGTGTGTGCATTGTATACTTTGACGTTGAAAGTATAACCATCATGCTCAGTTTTCAGGTAAGCTCTCTTTACCTCCATAGTTTCCATATCTTTGAAACCTATCTTATCCAAGACAAAAATTCTTGCATGGCATGAGATGTGCTAGTAGAATAGTGAAAATTAAAAATTATAAGTCAGGCAAATGAAGCATATATAAGTCATGCTTAATTACGAAAACAGACTTATCGTTGTGACTTACTGTATCGAATTCGAAAGTCTCATCCAGCTTGATGCTGAATTGCCTACCATCAACAAGGAAATTTCTGTCGTACTGGTCGCGCTCGTCTTCACAGTATGTGCACATACCGAAATTTTTTCCGTTGTCAGACGACATTTCCTATGTTCATATTAGGCGAAACATTAAACACTTAATAATTCAATTAATTCAACTACTTCTATTAATTCAACTAAGCATTTACTAAAAATAAGCTAGTTATATTAATTCAGTTAGTTCAACTAAGCATTTACTAAAAATAAACTAGTTACATTAATTCAATTAGTTCAACTAAGCATTTACTAAAAATAAACTAGTTTTATATATTAATTCAACTAGTTCAACTAAGCATTTACTAAAAATAAACTAGTTCTATATATTAATTCAACTAGTTCAACTAAGCATTTACTAAAAATAAACTAGTTCAAATATATATCTAACTATAATATTTTAATTAGATAATCAAATCTCAGATACGACAATTTTCTTACTAAAAATAAACTAGTTATATTAATTATTTAACTAGTTCAAATCTCATATACCTAAATAAACTAGTTCGACAATTTTCTTACTAAAAATAAACTAGTTATATTAATTATTCAACTAGTTCAAATCTCACATACCTAGCTAATTAATATCTAATTAAATTTTCTAAAAAACAGAAAACAGAGAATAGAAAATAAGTAAAAAATGTGTGTGTGTGTGTGTGTATGTGTGTAGTGTGTGTATATGTGTGTATGTGTGTGTACGCCGCCCCGTACGCCGCCGCCCCGTACGTACGAGCGGGGCGCCGGCGTACGGGGCGAGGGCGGCGGCGTACGGGGCGGGGGCGCCGGCGCGCGGGTGCGAGAGACGACGTACGGGACCGCGGTGACGACGACGGACGGCGGCGGCGTTCGGGGCGGCAGCGCGAGACGACGACGACGACGGGCGGCGGCGGGGACAGCGACGACGACGACGGACGATGGGCGACGGGCGGCGACAACGGGATCGAGCGGCGCGCGGCGATGTCGAGAGGTTGGAGACGAAAGTGGGGAGATGTAACTGAAATTTTTGTAAGTGCTATATATATAGGATGGACCTTTAGTACCGGTTGGAGCCACCAACCGGTACTAAAGTCCAACTTTGGCCAGGCCAAGAGGCAGGAAGAGCAGGCCTTTAGTACCGCTTGGTGGCTCCAACCGGTACTAAAGGGTGATCTGTAGTACCGGTTGGAGCCACCAACCGGTACTAAAGGCCTCGCGCTGCCACCCCAAAGTTTAGTCCCACCTCGTCGGGCGAAGGGCAGCCGCACTGGTTTATAAACCCAGCCGCGGCTACCTCTTTGAACTCCTCTATATAGCAGGCTTGTGGGCCTAAATTCTGCGCGCTGCCCTGTGAGTCTACTGGGCCTTTAAGGCCTGTAATTGCACGCCCGTGGCCTAGCAGGCCCACAGGGCAGCGCCCCAATTTTTTTTATAGTTTTTTTCTTTTCTGCTTTATTTTCTTCTATTTATTTCTGCGTAGTTTTTTGTATAGTTTTTTCTTTTCTGTTATATTTATTTTCTTCTATTTATTTCTGAGTAGTTTTTCATCTAATTTGCCAAAATTCAACATTTGCAGAGTTCATTTTGTAGTGATTTTCAATTTCACGGTCATTTTATATAGTTTTTTTCTTTTCAGCTATAGTTTTTTTTCCTGCTATTTTTTCTTTTCTACAAAATTTGATGGTCAAAGTCTGGAGTTATAACCAAAGTTTAAAAAAAGAAATGCCGACGTGCAATTAGTTTTTGCCATAACAGAAAAAGTCCGGAGTTGTAATAAGTTATTAAAAATAAAAAAGAGGTGCAATGCTCGTTAATTTGCTTCAAGCCTTTCAGAATAGTGTAAACTGCACTGCGCATAGCTCCGTGCAGTCTACCATATTTCTAAAGGCTTGAAGCTAAGCAACGTGAGCATTGAGCCTCTTCTTCATCGTCTCTACACTCAGGGCTTATAAACCGCTCCTAGTCCCTCTCTCTTCGCGAGGTGGGACTAAAAAACAGCTTACTAAGAAACTGTAGTACTGGTTCATCCATGAACCGGTACTAAAGGTGCTCATGCGGCCCCAGCTAGCCTTACCTGACACAACCTCATTAGTATCAGTTCGTGGCACGAACCGGTGCTAAAGGTTCGCCACGAACCGGTACTAAACAGCTCCTCCCGCCTAGCAGTTAGTGCATACTGAACGCAAAAAATATAAGAGCATTTAGATCATGATTTTATATTTCTTTACAGTCTAAATTATCAATATGATCTTATAACATCAAAAATACTTTGATCATCAATGATCTTTGTGTGTACAATCTGAATTGTCAATATAAGTTATCAACGATTTATAAACCGATGAAGACTCATATTGCGGCCACAAATTCTACACATAGAGTTCAATGAAGACCAAGTGCTTGTGATAGTTTGAGAAATAACATATTTAAGGTGGTAAAAGGGTTGTTAGGGGAGTGAGGTGGGACTAAAAATAGCTTGCCATAACCTCATTAGTACCGGTTCGTGGTACGAACCGGCACTAAATGGTGATGGTGGGGCCATATCCTGACCGCAGACTGACACAGCCTCTTTAGTACCGGTTCGTGGCATGAACCGGTACTAAAGGTTCGCCACGAACCGGTGCTATTGATCGCCGCCACGAACCGGCACTAATGTACACATTAGTGCCGGCTGAAATTCAAACCGGCACTATTGTGCTTCACATTTGACCCTTTTTCTACTAGTGACGAGAGATAACTTTAGTGCCAAAACTAGGCAACTTCACTACACTTTCTGTCCCAATTAATTTTTTCTAACATTCTCCTAACTTCCTCACCGGTACTTCTAAGTTGCATATTGTTCAAGCTTGTATGTCGTTGTTTCTAAACTGCCTATAATACTATGAAGTCGTCTACCATTGATACTCTTGTGCCTGCTATTGCTAACTACGATAGGCAACTTGGTGGTTAATTTTGGCAACTTTAGAGAGTTTTCGGGCAACTTAGAAAAACAATGATAAACCACTTGACAATATTGTAGGCAACTATTTTTTGCAAAGTTAGGCAACTGAGCAGCTATGGTAGGCTACTAATTACCAATAGTAGGCAACTAGGCATCAATGTTACGCAATTTACAATATTCATAGGCAACTGCACATAAATTGTAGGCAACTTATCAAACAATGGGAAAATGGGCAACCATGGTAGGCAAGTTGGGATAATGTTAGTAAAATTCACAGCTATACATAGTGCAGTGAAGTTATTTTGTATGTAGCACTAAAGGGGCCTTAAGTTTTGTGCGATTTTTTTTGCTTTTACGCAAAAAACCCTAATAGGTAGTCCTACTAGGCTAAAGAGAAGAAGTTGCTTCTCTATAGCACGATAGTTGCCTCCTTCTCACCCAAAGTTGCCCTCAAAAAAGTATCCAATTGCCCACAATCAATCATACAGTTGCCTAAAACAAAGTATCCAGTTGCGCACAATCAACAAATAGTTTGCCTAAAACCATGTATCCAGTTACCAAATCTCATGAACAGAAACATTTACCAAAATCATTTTTTGTAAATATCTAAAGGTTTTAGATAGTTGTAATTAAGTTTGGGTCATAGAGGTGGAGTCAAGATTTTCGTCTCCTCAAGTGGGATCCCTTGGTGCGACCGTAGAGGGGAGCGGGTGAAACTGGTTAGGTTTCCTAACTGGAGATATGAGGCACATGACTACGTGTGTGTGTGTGCGCGCGCGCGCGCGAGCACACGCGTGCACGTGTGTATGTTTTCTCCTCTGCTACTGTCTAGTTGCCTAAGGAAAACTATGGAGTTGTTCAGGCTTGGACGGCACAATAGCTGCCTGGTGAACTTAGTCTTTTCTATAAGTGACCGCTTTATCTACATACCAAGTTAGAATGGAACTACACACGAGTTATCTGGTGAATGCATTGGAGTTGCACAAAAACACCTCAAAAGTTGATGGCTTCTTTAAGTACAACTCCAGTGCATATAAGTCACATGGTTGTTTTTCTTTCAACCCCCAACGGGCTCTGTCGAGTGAGCTTAGTCTTTTCTATATTGGTTGCGTTTACCAATATTCGAAGTTGTTGTTAGCACCTCCTTGTTACAACAGAAATGGTTGGTGCAGTGGGGACGACATCTCCTCCTTTACATGACATCTAGTTTTGAACGTCGTGTTTTCTCGGGAGCGGCAGAGAGGGCATCGTCAGACAGCGGTCGGAGGTTGACCGTTGGGTTGGCATCTCCATTTGTAGTGCGGACTCTTTGTCCATCGCGGGGGCCTCGGCTAGGAGGGGCGGATTTTGCTCCTCTTGTCGTCTGAGGAGATGGGATCCGGCTTGATGTCGAAGGGAGCAATCAACGTTGAGGGACCTTGAGAGCACCCCCTTCTCGTTCGGCTTGGAGGATTTCGGACGTATGAACTTATTCAAACAAATTCGATGACCATCATTGGATGGTTAAAAGCGTCTAGAGAGGTCGACCCCGTCATTTGGGGCGATTTAGTGATCCGCGTTGGAGTTGTCCTTATGGTAGGCGACTTATAGGTGAAGCTAGTCAATTGGTAGTCATGGTAACCAATTTAGAAGGATCATTTGCTAATAGGTAGTCATACTAGGAGGAAAATGAGTTGCTTTTTTATAGCACTAAAGTTGCCTCTATATCACACAAAGTTGCTCAAGATTTTTTTTTTGCCGAAACCTACTCATATGGGATCTACTTTTGAAGAACTCGTGGCGAGAAACCCAACGGTGGAAATGGATCTCAATTTTGACACTCGAATAAAAAATTACAACTTTAAAAAAAATTGATCCCATAATTAATGCAGGTGGGATAGATAGCGTGAACACATAGACCTGACGCTTTCCTTTTTGGTGCAGTTGAAGAGAACCTAATGCTTTCGTTTCTTTAAAAGAAAAGTGTGCCCAATCCGATGAACGAGCGCACCGGCGCCGGCTAGCTAGGTCCTCATGGTTTATTTAACGGGCAAAGCCTCTCCAAGGACTCCCAACCAACATTGTCTTGTGAGCCTTCTTGAAATCAATGTCCCTCTCCAAGTGTACATGCTTTTAGACTGGCCACACAGACAAAACTCTAAGACATATTTACTACTCCAAGGAGTATATTTGTATCTTATCATAGATACAACACTTTCCATAAGGCCGTAGGTGAAATCGGTGGTGGCACCATAATGACTCTACAACTTAGGAACTAAAAGAGCCAAAGATAGCAGAAATTCGAAACGAAGCTTGCACTCATATGCTCATGTGTGAACAGTAAAACAAAAAAGTATTAAAAATGGCAAATTTTAAGATGGGGGGAATATTGTTGAAGAAAAATTGATGTATATACATACTGTAACAAAAGAAGTACACATTAAGAAAAAACTAGGCTCTTATTTTTTACACTAAAAAACTATGCTTTATATCTCAGAGTGATTACCTTTGTCACGCGAGCAGCCATTGGTTATGTATGGATTGCCTCGGTAACCACGGTCACAGGAACAATAATAAGTGACGTTAGCTGAATCGAATTGCCCACTACTATGGTTACTGAGACATGCATAATCTTCATCAACGGCGATTGCCCAGTAAATATAGGCGTAATCAGAGGTTACTACATTAATTGTATCCCATATGGAGCTTCGGTTACTCTGCGATTGGAACTTCCGCTTTCCAATCTTGTGGCGGACAAACTTGATGTCCAAGCCGGCACCCAACTCAGAGTAACCTACGGCAGTGCAACATCCTGTACCGTTGCAGTCCTGCCTGGCCACTGTATCTGTGATATCTTCGTCAGGGCATGTAGAACTGCACTGACCCACCATCTTGTTCGTGTCGTGCTGGAGCACATACATGTTGAAGTCGCAACCAGTGAAGTTTAAATATATGTAATTGATACCGAGAGATCTCCCAGGGTTCCAGGAGATGTTGTATGCATCCACCTCAGGTCTCACGGAGACGGATTGGGAAAACGATACATCAATACCTGATGTGTCGCCGGGTCTGATGTCATTGACAACCTCGGTGATGCCGTCGCGCAGGAAGAGTCTGGGGGGCTGCGAGGCACCGTGGGTGCTTCTATTGCAGATGAGTTCAAAGCCTTGCTGTGGCGGCTGGAAGCAGCCCGGCCCTATGCCGAACGGGTAGTCGAAACTGAGGTTGCCACAGCTCTTCGGGCAGCCGGCCAGGGAGGGAAGAGCACTCCTGTTCCCGGCCTGGCTTCCGTGCGTGCCTGCAGATGCTCGCACCACTGCCGTCCATAGCAACAGCAGCACGAGCAGGCAGAGGAGCCTCATCTTCATCAAAGTATCCGAGCCGAGGGGAAATGGTGTATTGAGGGGCGTCTGGCTGATTTAGCTAAATGTGCAATATCTATACATGTGCAATATCACTCTGCTAAATGGAATTACGGCATCTTACTTCAAATTTTAAACGGAATTACGCGTTCCATCGCTGTTGTGGAGAAAAAAGAAACACCACCAGCACGCCACCATAAATGCAGTATCATTTTCCAAACTTGGTTTTGTAAGGCAGGGAAGGCCTTTGAACTGTTCAGTACCCCCTACCATGGGTTACAATGTTGTACCAAAAGGTTGACATTTCTGATGTAACACGTACTTGTGGCAAGAGCAAGTCCGTGTATTCTCTGCCTGCCACTGAACGGCTTTGGACACAATAAATAAGAAAGCTAACCCTGCTGTCCTGATCTTCACTTGAAAACTGAGACTTTAGACTCCACCAAGTCAGTCAAGCTGAAGGTGAGAGGGGTTCTTGAATGGTACAAGCATTATACTACAGAAATATCCAAAGCCGTTCCCTGGCAGAGGATACATGGACTTGTTCTTGCCACAAATGGTACATCAGAAATGCCAACTTTGTGCCACAACATTCTACTACGTTCGTCCGGGTTTATTGGGCCCTTTCGTATTTTGGGTCAAACTTTGGCCATCTATAGACTAGTAAAATATAAAGCATATTATAAAAAAATTATACTGCTAGATTTGTATTTGAAAGAGCTTCCCGGCAATATGATTTTTGTGACATATAGTTTGCATTTTGTTAGTTAAATTTATATGTCAAACTTTAGCCCAAAATAAGAGCGGGTCTAATAAACTAGGACAGAGGGAGTAACTCGTGTAAATTGGTTGTTGTAAGCTTAAAATTGTCAAATTTGTTCCAATTATAATATGTGCCCTCATGAGCTTTTCTCCAAAGTTTTCCAACAGATCAGGGAAGCTTTTGTTATAATAGGCATGTACATGACTTGAATGATTTATTAACTTCAACTTTTCTTGTATTTTTCTTCATAGGTCATTGTAATTATCATTTCTTCATAGGTCATTGCTTCATAGGTAGGTGTATGACTCAACATGTTCTAATGTTTATTCCATCTGCAAAGTTTGAAGTTCATATATTGTTTCATTTTAGAGAAACAAAAAAGAGAAATCTGCTTGTTGTAAGTTAGTTGGAGAGTACGAATCTCAAAGCAAGGCTGAAGGGTTGAGGATAAGAGGTTCCATATAGCCTGAGCTACAAAGAAACTTTGTGGTCAACATGGTACAATTCATTAGAATATCACTTGCAAGTTCATGGGTTCAGAACCTTTGTGATGTGAATAAGAGTTATACACTCCCTCCTATCCAAATTAATTGTCACGTCGTACCAGAGCTGCGACAATTAATTTGGATCGGACGGAGTAGAAGATTCAGACTTTGTTCTTCTGATTAGCCACTGTGTTGGGGAACGTAGCAGAAATTCAAAAAATCTCTACGAGTCACCAAGATCTATGTATGGAGAGACTAGCAACGAGAGAGAGGAGTGCATCTACATACCCTTGTAGATCGCGAGCGTAAGCGTTCAAGAGAACGGGGTTGAGGGAGTCGTACTCGTCGTGATCCAAATCACCGAAGATCCTAGTGCCGAACGGACGGCACCTCCGCGTTCAACACACGTGCAGCCCGGGGACGTCTCTCGTGCCTTGATCCAGCAAGGAGAGAGGGAGAGGTTGGGGAAGACTCTATCCAGCAGCAGCACAACGGCGTGGTGGTGATGGAGGAGTGTGGCATTCCAGCAGGGCTTCGCCAAGCACCGCGAGAGATGAGGAGGGAGAGAGGTAGGGCTGCGGCTTGGAGAGAATAACTCACGTGTTTTGCAGCCCCCAATACCTCAAGTATATATAGGGGAAGGGGAGGGGCTGCGCCCCCATCTAGGGTTCCCTCCCTAGGGGTGGCGGCAGCCCCCAAAACCCATCTAGGGTGCGGCCAAGGGGGGAAAGAGAGGGGGTGCCCTAGGGTGGGCCTTAAGGCCCATCTGGACCTAGGGTTTGCCCCCTCCCACTCTCCTTGCGCCTTGGGCCTTGGTAGGGGGGCGCACCAGCCCACCTGGGGCTGGTCCCCTCTCACACTTGGCCTACGCAGCCCTCTGGGGCCGTTGGCCCCACCTGGTGGACCCCCGGGACCCTCCCGATGGTCCCGGTACGTTACCGATAGCACCCGAAACTTTTCCGGTGACCAAAACAGGACTTCCCATATATAAATCTTTACCTCCGGACCATTCCGGAACTCCTCGTGACATTCGAGATCTCATCCGGGACTTCAAACAACATTCGGTAACCACGTATATCTATTCCCTATAACTCTAGCGTCATCGAACCTTAAGTGTGTAGACCCTACGTGTTCGGGAACCATGCAGACATGACCGAGACAACTCTCCGGCCAATAACCAATAGCGGGATCTGGATACCTATGTTGGCTCCCACATGTTCCACGATGATCTCATCGAATGAACCACGATGTCAAGGATTCAATCAATCCCGTATACAATTCCCTTTGTCTAGCGGTATAGTACTTGCCTGAGATTCGATCGTCGGTATCCCGATACCTTGTTCAATCTCGTTACCGGCAAGTCTCTTTACTCGTTCCGTAACACATCATCCCGCGATCAACTCCTTGATCACATTGTGCACATTATGATGATGTCTTACCGAGTGGGCCCAGAGATACCTCTCCGTCACACGGAGTGACAAATCCCAGTCTTGATTCGTGCCAACCCAACAGACACTTTCGGAGATACCCGTAGTGCACCTTTATAGCCACCCAGTTACGTTGTGACATTTGGTACATCCAAAGCATTCCTACGGTATCCGGGAGTTGCACAATCTCATGGTCTAAGGAAAAGATACTTGACATTTAGAAAAGCTTTAGCATACGAACTACACGATCTTGTGCTAGGCTTAGGATTGGGTCTTGTCCATCACATCATTCTCCTAATGATGTGATCCCGTTATCAATGACATCCAATGTCCATGGTCAGGAAACCATGACCATCTATTGATCAACGAGCTAGTCAACTAGAGGCTCACTAGGGACATGTTGTGGTCTATGTATTCACACATGTATTGCGGTTTACGGTCAATACAATTATAGCATGAATAATAGACATTTATCATGAACAAGGAAATACAATAATAACCATTTTATTATTGCCTCTAGGGCATATTTCCAACACACTGGACTATGGCCTTCTCCCTAGAATTTAACGAGTAGACTGTATTTTCAGGCATTCTATTTGCAAGTGATGGTCGTACACATGGAATTTTCACAAAAAATGTAGCATTGTGTGCTATGAAAAATAGAAGGGCGAAGCAAATGTAGCATCAACCTCAGTTTGTTCTACAATACTAAAACATACATTTTCACTCAAAACAGAAAGTGCACATATTAAAGGTGCATCTAGTCTTGTTTTTTAGAGACTTGAGGTGTTTCTTTTTTAAAACTGGGAGTGCATGGTCAAGGTCAGCTAGGTGATGACCTTGAATTTCCGTGTCTTTTGTTATGTCTTTGCACTGCAAGAGCCTGTGTTTCCTTTTGATAGCCATAAACTTATCTTGCTGACATGAATTTTGAGGCTCGATCACCTTGTGTTGGAGATAAATTTCAAGAGCTAAACTACAGTAGCGAGCTTTTTGTCCTCATTTCTTTTTACATTTCATGAGCAAAAATAGAATCTTTTTAAAGTACATAAATAGTCTTTTAAGCCTGAGCATGTGCTCATAGGTACATATTTGAAATATCGCACTCGTGCTCGGAGGTGCACATTGAATTATAGCAGTATCTAGGATTAGATTGTTTAATTTACTGCAAACCAGGGATATAATTTATTCAAATGTTTAGTGAATTCTCCATATGTGGAATAAGTATATCTACCTGGAGCATGCCCTCCTAAATGCACAATTCAATTATAGCAGTATCTAGGGTTCAAAGAAGGATCCGATCACTTTGGGTCTTTTGTATGCAATCTTTCTCTGTATTTCTGCAATAGGCCGTTTCCAAGACTCGAACCCATGACCTCATGGTCACAAGATAACAACTTTACTGCTGCGTAAGACTCCCCTTCTGCTGGTGAATTCTCGGCATGAAGGAAATTTCATGTCCATATCCTGCCTACGTAACAATAACAAAACATGGATTTCAACAAAACTAAAATCAAACCCGGAGACAGAATTTTGATAGCAGGCTTACCTTTAAGGTCGGGGCTTTCCTTCCAGAATCCACAGCTTGAAGCTAGGACAACAAGTTCATATTATTTCATATTATTAAACAATAATTATATATCCAAATAGTTAAATTTATCAAATTATGTCCATTGCAGGTATTGCGGCAAGATGATGGTGCCATAGAAGCCTTGGTGTGCTACCGAATCTTGCAGTTCTTCGGCTGAGGGTTAATTCGTTTGGTGGGGCATGGCTTCATTTCCAGGGGTCACCTTTCCCGAGTCTGATTGTGCTGGTCTGCTGGAGGTCTCTGAATTAACACTCTATTCGGTGTTGTTTGAAGAAGATGCAATGCCTAAGCTTGAGGTGCTACAGGTTGGTAGGTGCAACATATTTGGGCACGACGCAGAGGTGAATGCATTCTCCCGGCTGTCAGTCCTCACAAGACTCAAGGAAATTCGGTTGGATAGTCATCTCCAAGAAAGTGTGAAGGAAGAGGCGGGGAGGCAGGTAGCGGAGCATATGAAGTACATACTGAACATTATTGACTCGTGGCTTTGCAAATCTGTTACTGAACTTTTTCTTTTTGTTTCTTTTCTGTGAGTGATCAGGCATTGCAGAACTACTAGCTGATGTACTCCTTCCGTTTTTATTTACTATCCATATTAGTTTTGGTCAAAGTCAAGCTTTACAAACTTTGACAAAGTTTATAGACAAAAATATTAACATATACAATAACAAATCAATACCATTAGATTCATTGTTGAATGTACTTCCACGTCATATAGATTGGTTATGCTAAATATTTATATTCATTTCTATAAATTTGGCTTCAGTCAACTCTAATATACTATGAGTATATTTGTTAATAATAGAAACACAAACTGGGTTATGCATGTCACTAAGTGAAAGAGGAGGAATACGCTTTTAGATCCTGGAAGCGTAAGCAACCAGCCCCAAGTACGCTTCGCTTCACTCTAGCATCGAAATCACCCACCACCAAATCAGAAATCGGCCCCTGGATTGGCTTCATCCGCCGGTGGCGACGCCCGTCAGGTTTTCCGGCGGCCAAGCTTGGCCCGACGACGGGGCCTGCCTGGCGCGTTCGATTCCGGCGGCATCGTCGGTGCGATGGAGACGGGGCGCCGCCGGCAGCGGGGGCCGGGTTGTGGCGGCGGCCCGACCAGCAAGACAGTGGGCTTGCGGGAGCGGACGCCCACGCCGCCTCGCTCATGGGCTCATGGCTTATTGCGAAGAAGAGGTGTGAACGTCTGAACGAAGCAGAGGTACTCACTGCTCTGCTTCAGTCCAACCTCCACTGCAGTGCCTCGGTAACTCATTCCTCTTCATCATCAGCTGCAATTTAAAAGTAGGGTTGTCAATTTAGAAGTGAACTTTTAGATTTGTCTGGTAATTACTCCTACTAGTGTCAAAGGAGAACACGCGCCATTCATCAAGTGATTTTAAGCAAGTCAAAAAATTGGTTCCTTCAGATTCTGAATTACTAACTCCCAGTGGTCTGTACTCTGTAGACAGTAAGAATACAGAGTAATTTAAATTGCCTTACTGAAGTGCCCATATTCACGGGCACCATAGTGGATCTGTGGCTTAATTGCCATCCCATCAATGTGCCGGGGAGTCTGTTGTGTAGCTTACATGCAGCATGTTCTATAGCCTGAATCGAGTTGCCGTTGTCGTCTAAGTTCTGACCTGCCAGCATAGTGGAATCTACTTGATCAGCTTGTACTTGCTGGATCCTCACCTTGTTAATGCAGGAGAGTAGCGTGATCAAGATCAGTGTCCTGTATTTGTCGAGAAGCAATTCGTCGAAATTAAAAAGGAAAAGGGGTTTTCAAACATAAGTCTGTCCCTCGCTGAAATTAGCACAGCTCGAAGGACCTTTGGAGATGCATTACCCGGCCTGCAACCAACAGCTCCACGTCTATCCCCTCACTGAAGTTAGCACATTACTGAATCTAATGCTCTCTGCACTTCTCAAGTTAAGTATTACTCATTGCTCTCCATATATACACTGCAGCTCGAATCATGCATACGCTGGATGCTACTTTATTACCAACAAAAGCCAAAAGAAGAAGAAGAAGAAAGGAATACTACTTGATCCGTTCAGCACTTGGCGTCGTTTCCAGCTATAATCTTTGGTTCGTATCATTTGAAATGACCTTGGGAAACAGCCTTGGCAGGAAAAGAAGTGGAATGATGCTGTTTTGGACAAAAGTAGATGCTTTGCCTGGCCTGCAAGGACCATTGATGCTCTCTCTCGTACTCCACGCGACCTAAAATGAGTGCAGTGTACTCAAAGGTTAAGCTCTGCAGAGAAAGCAACAGACTACTCGCAAAGGTCAATATCTCCTGATCTAGCATAGCACCAACGCCTCTGATCACTACACGAAAACACCAAGAAGAATGGAGGCAACGGCGGTTAGCGTGGGCAAAGCCGTGCTTGATGGCGCGCTGGGCTACGCCAAGTCGAAGGCGGTGGAGGAAATCACGCTGCAGCTCGGCGTCGAGCGCGATGTTGACTTCATCAAGGATGAGTTGCAGATGATGCAGTCATTTCTGATGACGGCAGATGAGGAGCAAAGCCAAAACAAGGTGCTCACCACCTGGGTGAAACAGATCGGGGTCCTGGCCTACAAGGTGGAGGACAGCCTCATGGATTTTGGCCTCCACTCAGAGAAAAAGCCATTTTTGGGGTGCATCCCCCGCAATCTGGGTGATCGACGTCGCATAGCCAAGGAGGTGAAGGAGCTGAGGGCCAAAGTGGAGGACGTGAGCAACAGGAACCTGCGGTATCGCCTCATTAAGGAGAGCTCAGGCTCCAAGCCTACCATGGCAGAGGAGCAGGCCAACATTGCCACTGCAGCAATGTTTGGCATCAACGAAGCAAGACTTGCCGCCCTGGAGCATGAAAAATCATCAGAGGTGGACCTCCACCAGCTGATTACTAGCTACGATGTGGACCTTAGAGTGATCACCATGTGGGGTAGTAGCGGTGATCTTGGGAAGACGTCGGCCATCCAGGAGGTCTATGATGACCCGAAGATATTGGAAAGGTTTGGATTCCGTTCTTGGATTAGGTTGATGCATCCTTTCAATCCACAAGAGTTCCTCCGGAGCTTGGTAAGGCAATTTAATGAAAACTCCCTTGAGGAGATTGGACAGCCTGAACAAGAAACAAGTGTCGGGGCTAATGTTCTGGCCAAGATGGAGAAGATGGAGCAAAGTGATTTAGTCCGGGTGTTTAATGCGAAGCTGTGTAGCAATAGCTACCTGATTGTGATTGATGACCTATCCACAATAGTGGAATGGCATTGCATTAAAAAGTACTTTCCCGACAACAAGAAACAAAGTCGAATCATTGTTTCGACGCAGCAAGCTGAAATTGCAAGCTTGTGCACAGAGAAACCATTACAAGTTTCAGTGTTGAAGCAGTTGTCATGTGATCAAACTATTTATTTGTTCCACAAGAAGGTAAATATTTTTCTTGTATGTTTTCTGCCATGCATTTGTTCCTTTTTCTATATGAATAATTGATTATTCTCTCATTTCACGTCTAATTGCAGAATTCAGAGGAGCAGATCAGCATGAGCAGTGTTCGTGTGGAAATGTACGACACCAACGACGAAGCAATGCTTGCTGCTGTGGAGGAGGAGAAACAGAAGGTGGGACTCTGCCAGCTCATGGAAATTAAATAATTAATTGCATTGTCTGGATTATATTTGTGTTGTATTAATGTTTGGTAGTCTGCACCCTTTACACGCACGTTCAAGAAGTGGAATGAGCTAATTAATCCTGGTGTTCGGAGTTGCATCAATTTAAAATGTTATTAAGGTGCTTTCAAGTTGAACTGAGGATATATATGAGAACTTCGAAAAATTGCTGGCATATTGTTCTCAATAAAACAGTGCGCAATGAAAATCATCAATGTTTAGAAATACCCGCAGTTAGTCTTGATGCCAAAATGTGTAGAGACAAGTCCATAAATTCTCATAGATCTGTTTTTTGTTCAGGCTATGCATGCATCTTGTTCCCTCGAGACTACTTTTGACTCAAAGAAAGTTACTACTACTGAGAAACGGACAACAATGCTCACCATTGAAATACATGAGGAAGACCATGAACTTAATAATGGAGGTGATGAAAAAGTTCATAACTCAACTGCTAGAAAGAAGTCTGACCGCAGCAGGACAATGGCACTGGCTGATCAAGTGCTCTGTGGGCGAGAAACAGAGAAATCTATTCTTATCAAATTAGTTGGCCAACCAGACAACAATCAAGGCTCTAAGGTGATCTCAGTTTGGGGAATGGGGGGTCTTGGAAAAACCACTCTTGTCCGAAGCATCTACCGAAGTCAGCAGCTTGGTGGCTGGAAGCGTGCATGGGCCACTGCATTGCGTCCTTTTAACCCTGAAGTACTCCTTAGAGATTTGGCTTTGCAGCTTCAGAATACTATTCAAGAAGATCCTGCCGGATCAACAGCAACTGGAGTGCAAAAGAAAAACATATCAGTGATGAAACTTCAAGACTTGAAGGATGAGCTTGCTCGAATACTAAAAGTACAAAAGTGCCTTGTTGTTCTTGATGATATATTGTCCACTTCTGAATGGGATTTGGTCAAATCGTGTTTGCATAATGTTGGAAGGATCATAGTCACCACAAGACAAAAAGATGTTGCCAAACATTGTTCAAGAGAAGACAAGAACATGTACTGTCTTGAAGGTCTGAAAGATGCTGCTGCACTTGACCTCTTCATAAAGAAGGTAGTTTTGTAACCAGTACCATTTCTTCTTTTTCATATTAGTTTTGCTTCCCTTTATATTAGTTTTGCCTCACATAAGATTATATTCGTAAGCTTGACATTCTCTCAATTCAAAATTTAGAAGCATGCAATCTGATGTGTTCTTTGAAGAAAATGGTTAAACTCTAATAGGTCACACCAAAATATTAGATCTAGGACAATGTCCACCAATAGTTATGGGAAAATATTAAATCTGAACTAGCCTGCCGAATTTCTGGCAAGCACTTTGGTGGGTTCGTGTGACATGGTAGCTTTCTTGGACACTGTGAGTGGAAGCCTCCTGATGTGCAGCGTATTGGGATCTCCACAGGGCCTTGGGCGGGTGATGGCCATGGGCTGGCAAGTTTGTGCATATATACTATCTTGACTATGCTGGTGGTGTTGCCGTAGATTCGTCGGAGGCAGGGCTAACAGCAAGCATGTTGATACGACGATGTGAGCTATGGCTGGCTGCTTGCTTGATCTACGCGGCATTGTCTAGCTCCCAGGTTCACAGTGGCATCCATCGTTGCTAGGGTGAAATGGCACAAGTTCATCCATGTTCCCTCTTTTGGCACACGAAGCAGCAACACCTGTGTTGACTATTATATTAGTGCCTTGGTGGTGCATGGACGATGACCAAACTTAGGCTAGCTTGGGTTTGTCTACATCATGAGGCGGCAGGAGGACGACATTTAGTGGCCCGGCAGTTTGTTGCAATAGATGCAGAGTGTGGCTTTGTGCTGTGGTGCGACCTCTAGGTTGTCGGCCATGGTTGGTAGTTCAACAAGTTTATGTCATTTCCAGGGCGTCTCACGTGCTTGGCTTGGTCAAGCTGGTGATTTCTCCTCATTGTGTGGGCCACGTTGTATTTAGCCTATGTAGTGGGAGGAGGCCTTTGTTGGTGGTTTGAGGTTGTGATTTACTATTGTTGATGGGCTAGCCTTTTCTCTAGTTGGGGTGCATTTTCGTGTGTGTGTTCGTGTGAGAACATCATCAAGGCTGTTATTGGTTTGATGGTGTGTGCGTTGTAATGAGTGCCTAGCGATTTGTCGGCTGTTGTCCTCTATGTTGGTGTTTGGATGTACTTGCATGGTCTTAGGCTTGTATATTATTCTTTCTAACAATGCCATAACATACAAAGCTTTTGCTCTTTCTTCCGAAAGTTTCATACAAAATTTGCAGCTATCCTGTGCAAGCAATTTTGAACAGTTAAAGTATCAATTTTGTCCCCTCACCCCCCCCCCCCCCCACACACACACACATGCCACAGAAATGCAATAAATATTTTGTTGCGATTATAATTAGGCAGGTCTCACAATGGACTCACATTCTCTCTTGCCATGAGCGATGTTGATGTAAATGTTTCGCTTCCTTGATTTAGTTTTTTTAGGGGTTCTTCCGTGATTTAGTTGCAACGCGAATGTTCTCACCATACTCAGTGTATGTTTAATGGAAGTGTGTGAACTAGCTAAATTGCTTTGTTAGGTACGAGTCTTTTTTTTTGCCGGTATTGTTTGGAGTCGAGCAATAATAGTTCTTCTGCCTGTACTTTTTTTTTTGTGAATCTTGTCACAAAATTAATTTGAATTTGTCAACCAGTCATCAGGTTTGTTACCTGCAGGCTTATGCGTACAAATTTCAACCTTGTTATCCTCAAATATATTTGTTTATTTCATAAAATGTAATTCTGTAAACTACTTGAACTTTGTCTTCGTGATTTATTTGGAGTTCCTTGAAAGTATGTATTTTTTACCGGAGCATGAACTCGCATAATTGGATTATCGTACTCGTACTCTCAGGTGCACATTTGAATTATAGCAGTATCTAGGATGACAGTGTTTAGGCACACCTGAGATACATGGTAAGTTGAATGCTGAGGAATTCTATATGAAGAGAATTTCATTTTTCATATCACCTCTACATGATAGTAACAAAAGGAAAATTTCAAAAAAGGTGTTAAATCAAATTATGAGAGAAATTTTTCATAACAAACATACCCTTAGGGTCAGGGCTTCACTTCCAGAATCTATAAGTTGACACTAGGACAAACAAGTGAGCCTGCTGCTATCAGTGTGAAGATGAGCATCTATCTTTCTTTTCAGGATTTAGTGTGTTCATATTATTTCATTCTTAGTTTAGCAACAATCATTCCTTAATCCAAATAGTTAACTTTGTCAAATTGCATTGCAGGTATTCAAGGACAATATTGAAAAAAATGATTTAGTCCCAGCTATGATGGAGCAAGCAAGACTCATCCTACATAAATGTGATGGACTTCCCCTTGCAATATCAACTATCGGTGGATTCCTAGCGAGCAAGCCAAAAACTGCTATTGAATGGAGGAAGATGAATGATCGAATTGGCACTGAATTGGAGATAAATCCTGAACTTAGGACAATAAAGACAATTCTTATGAGGAGCTATGATGGTTTGCCATACCATCTCAAGTATGCTTTCTTATACCTATCCATATTTCAGGAAGACCAGAGAATTAGGTGGGGTCGCTTGGGGAGGCGGTGGACGGCAGAGGGTTATTCAAGGGATATGCATGGCATGACTGCAATTGAACTGTGTCGGACGTACTTTGATGAGCTCTTGGATAGGAGTATGATCCTGCCAGGGGAAGGGACATACCAATACAGTCAGAAAATCAATTCTTGCCAACTTCATGATATGATCCGTGAAATATGCATCTCAAAGGCTAGGGAGGAAAACCTTATTTTGACGCTGGAGGAAGGATGTTGTTTGAGTGACACACAAGGTGCAATACGTCATCTTGTCATTGGCAGCAACTGGAAAAGAGATAAAGATGTGCTGGAGAGCATGCTAGACTTGTCACACGTACGGTCATTGACCGTGTTCGGAGAGTGGAGACCATTTTTCATCTTTGATAATATGAGGTTCCTCCGAGTGCTTGACTTGGAAGACACCGTAGGGCTAAGGGATCATCATCTTGATAAAATCGGGCAGCTCCATCACCTCAAGTACCTTTCTCTACGAGGATGTCGCTGTATTTTATACCTGCCTAATTCTTTGCAGAATTTGAAGCACCTCCAAACACTTGATGTTAAAGGTACACAGATAATTGAGTTGCCAAGAACAATCACCAATCTTAGCAAGTTACAGCACCTTCATGCAACTGGTTTTTGGACCAGAGGAGACGATGTCAAGGGAGATGACATCGTAGATAAATATTCAGGTTACAGATATCGTAGTCCTAGATGTCAAACATGCAGCGTATTGTCCAGAGGTCATCTTTTTTTGAGACCACAAGTTTTAGATGCTGGTTTGAACAGGCATGATATATTCAATCTAGACCGCTTCCAGGAGAGGCATCTAGATGATGTTATACTTCCTAGAGGGATTGGCAAATTGAAGGCCCTTCACTCACTAGGTTTCGTTGATGTCTCCGGGAGAAATGGAAATGCCACTGTAAAAGAGTTTGGAGAGCTTACTCAGCTACGTAAGCTTAAAGTGGGTGGTCTGAGCTATAGAAACATCAGTGAGTTATGGTCTGCCATTGCTGGTCATAATCAACTTAAAACTTTGTCAGTTAAAATAGGTAACCCGCATCCAGAGAGGAATGAATTAGATGGCTGTTTGAGTGAGGATTTGTTGCCACCAAGCAGTCTTGAGAGCCTCGCTCTGCAGGGTAAGCTAGTCAATGTAACAGAATGGATCCATAAGCTTCAGAATCTCTCCAAGTTGGTGCTAAGCAATAGCAGATTGGAGCAAGTTGATGATGCCATACAAGCCCTCGGGGTGCTACCAAATATCGCGGTACTACGCCTGCACTATAAGTCGTTCAGGGGGACACAACTCCATTTCCAGAGGTCATCTTTCCCTAGCCTCATGGTGCTGGAGCTCCATTACTTAGACAACCTCCAGTCGGTGGTGTTTGAAGAAGACACAATGCCCAAGCTTGAGCTGCTACAAATTGGTGTGTGCAAAGAGCTGAAGGACATCTCCGGGCTGCCAGCCCTCAAAAGCCTCAAAGAAATTCAGTTGCCTGCTGCTAGTGGCCTTTACAGGAAAATATTTGAGGCGCAGAGGGAAGAGGTGGAGAGGCAGGTAGCGGACCACGTGAGAGTGAACACTATTGACTGACTATTACACACTCTCTCTCTCTCTCTGTGTGTGTGTGTGTGTACTTCTCCTGTATTCTACTCCCTCCGTAAACTAATATAAGAGTGTTTAGAATACTAAAATAGTGATCTAAACGCTCTTATATTAGTTTAGAGAGGGAGTACTATACATACAGTAGGACTAGTAGTTGATGTATCGGTTACAAAAACTAGGTCACTCAGCGGTATACAGCAGGGACTGTACGTAAGTCTGTATTGCAGCAGTGGTTTCCGCAGATCCATATATGTGTATATTTCAGTATTATGCCCCATTGGCTACATACAGTGTTCTATTTTAAAAGCCGGTCATATAGTGTTCCGAGATCACCAGATTCCAGAGTATGACCAAACGTAGTAAAGCAACAAAAGTCTGAACATTCAGAGGCTGCTAGCCAATAAAATTCTGTAAGACTGAAGTGGAGCAAGCAGCAGAGATATCACCCTCACTAACTTGTTCCTTTTTGGTAAGAAGATAAAGATCATCATACAACTCCGAGCTACAGAACTCTAATGGCTGAATATTGGATATCATGACTGTATCTATGTAGGATGGTATGGCAGGCAAAGAACTGTCAGCAGCACAGCCCAGAGAAAAAGCAGAGGTTTGACTTTGACACATTGCCAACAACCTGGACATGTTAACCCCTGGATACATATATGTATGTTCTTGAGAGTTGAGACTGAATTTAACTTCACAACTGTTTAGCTGGTGGCGACTCCCAGGTTTATAAATCTGTACATAACAGAGGTATTATTGTAGCTTCAGGAGGCGGTGAGATTAGTCGTAACAGAGTTGTTATATGGGCACAACAACTTCAAGACTGCTTCCTTCGCAGGCTCGGTGGCTGCGTGAGCAATACCACCTCGCATTCTAATTTCGTTAGTTAGTAGTTACCCTCCGCTGGCTCAATGGCTGCATGAGCAATTCCTCGTAATTACGCTCTAATTTTAAATCAAATTGGTTGGTTTTGGTTTTGAATTACTCACTCCTATTCCTAATGGTCGAGTAGAATCCCCAGACACCATCGTTGACCTGTGCCTTAATTTACAGTCCATCAATTTCTGCTGGCGAGTCTGTTTTGTAGCTCTGTAGTCTGAATAATCTGCATTATAGTGAACTCTGCTTGAGCTTATGCCCTGTATTTGTTCAAAAGTAAATCAAAGGAAAAAAAAGGTTTTCAGGCATAAAGTTGTACCCTCACTGACTTGTATACCACCAAGTCCTTTGGAGATGTATAACCAACAGATCAAGTTAGCACATTACTGAATGTAATGCTCTCTGCATTTGGCAAGTTAAGTATTTTGCCTTTCCATATATAAATTGCAGCTAGAACCGGATGCTAGCTGCTACTCTACTAACCAACACTAACAGAAAAAGAAAATTACTACTTGATCCGTTCAGCACTTGGTGTCGTTTCTAGCTATAATCTTGGTTTGTATCCCCCGTAACCATTTTTTGTGGTGCATCACCAAGGAGGTGAAGGGGGGCCTAGGTGGAGGACGTGAGCAACATGAAGCTGCGCTATCGCTTCATCAAGGAGTGTTCAGGCTCCAAGCCTGCCACAACAGAGGGCCAGACCGGCATTGCCACTGCTGCAATGTTTTGCATCAACGAAGCATGGTTTGATTGCTTGGTGCACGGAAAATCATCATATGTGAACCTCCACCGGCTGATTACCAGTAACTATGTGGATCTTAGGATGATCGCTGTGGTGGGGAACTAGTGCTGATCTTCGAAAGACGTCCGCCATTCAGGAGGTTCGATGAGCCAAAGGTATTGAAACGGTTTGGGTTCTGTGCTTGGACTAGGGTTGATGCATCATTTCAATCCACAAGAGTTCCTCCGGAGCTTGATAAGGTAATTTTAAAGCTAGACCAAGATACCCTAATTAGAACTGGAGTGGCGTTGCATTAATATACTGACTTTTTTTCCATTTATTTGGGCAACTCTAAGTAAAATACATTACTTTATTTGAACACATTGTCACATCCTTTGCTTTTAACTGTTTTAACACATGAAAATCAGGGTGTTACAATTCAAAATGCAGCCGGGATATAATAATAATATGGTACATCCGTAGCAGAATTACAATTTTTGTTAAGGCGAGAATAAGAACGAAACTTTCCAATCTGGACAGTATAAAGCGCCCATTATTTAGTGCACTATACAGTGTAGAGTATACTTTACCCTCTCCATCATAGGAGGCAAATGATATAACACTTCAATAGGAAAAGTAGACAACCAAACATTAATGCTAAGAACACGATGGACTAGCGTGGGAGAGTCGCCGATGCCATGAACTCTTGCTCCAAGCTGTAGCAATTTTGGTTCCTTTGAGAAGCTATATTAACTCTGTCTGCTATACCACTCGGAGTAGTCAACATCAGAAGAGTGTCTTGGCTTTGTCCACATATTAAGGGTTGCATGTATTCATTTGTCACAGCAACCTGGCATGCTCTCAACCTTTTGGATCGCACATACTGCAATTTCATTTCGACTTGTTTCATTGTAGGTCTCTCTTCGCCTCGTAGTCTCAAACAAGTCTCTGCAAGACTAGAGACATCATTAATCTCTTCAATTGTTGCTTCCTCCAGAACTTGAGTAGCTACTATTTCTGCGAGTGGTTTCTCCCTCATCTCCCAAAGGAAGTAGTTGGACAAGTTTTGCTTTAGCCCAGAGTCACTTGTAAAAATAGGCTTCTTCGTGAGCAGCAACTCTACAAGTACTACGCCAAAACTATAGACGTCACTCTTCTCATTCAATATACCCGTGTGGTAATATTCTGGATCCAAGTATCCAAATGTGCCTTGTATATTTGTAACGACATGAGTTTGGTCAATAGGAACCAACCTTGAAGCGCAAAAATCTGATACTTTTGCAGTGTAATTTCCATCTAAGAGTATGTTAGTGGACTTCACATCACGATGGAATATTGATACTGAAGCAGCTGAGTGGAGGTAATAGAGTGCTCCAGCAGCTTCTGCAGCAATTTTCAAACAATCATCCCATGACAAGACAGAGCTGCTAGTGGTACTGGGATGAAGGATTCCAAATAATGAACCATTAGGGATGAAGTCATACACTAGCAGTGGGACTTCTGTCTCAAGACAACAACCGAAGAGCTTCACAATATTCCGGTGATTTACCTGGGAGAGGACATCAACCTCATTGATAAACTGGCTTATCTCAACCTGCTCAATGACTTTAGACTTCTTTATGGCTACTACCCGTTGGTCGGATAAGATGCCTTTATAAACCATGCCATGCCCTCCACGACCAACAATACGTGTGGGATCAAAGTTATTTGTTGCCTTTTCTAACTCTGATAGTGAGAAAATCTTAGTGTTGTCACTCGCATATTCATCTGATGATATCAATTGTTCAAGGAGTAGACCTTGGTTCTGCCGAAAATGCTTTCTTCGTAGTTGCTTCTGGATGCCTTTTCTCCATATAAGAATGGAAAATATTACAATTAAGATGAGAAGTAGAGTTCCGAAACCAACGGTAATCCCAATGGTGATACCTATAATGATTTTGCTCATCAGCACCATTCATGGTTTTATGTAGCCCATTAAGTGGAATTTTGATTTTACCATAGAACTCACCTAGTACCAGATTTTGTTTGATTGATGTGCATGTCTTTGTTGCTGTGTTGTACACTGTATTGCTAGGACATTCGGTGCAATAATGACTTCCTACAGTGTTATGGCAAATCCAATTACATGTGTCTGGTATCTTGCACTCATCAACATCTGGAACAACAAGTAATACATGATCAAATACATACTTAATATAGTTAAGTTGCCTGTTGGTGCCTGCACGTAATAGCTGCATAGGTTATTTTGAGCTTTCATAACTTTTATCATTAGGGGCACTGAAGAAATTATAGAATGAACTCATACTGATCTTTATGCATCTGCAACTTTTCATAGCAGGTTACCGTGTGCGTAAAGTAGATATAAAGGTCGGGCTTGAGCACATTTTTGTATACCAAGTTATTTGTTTTGAGATAAAAAAGTATCACTTCTCAAATAGTTCTTCAAGCACCCGTTTACTAAGGTATTTCCCTAGAAAAGAGTGAACTTTCATATTAGGATTTAGGAGGTGCACAAGGGAGGATGGGGAGGCAGAGGGATGGAGAGTGTACCTTGACACCCATCCGCTATATATGGATTCCCATAAAAGCCGGCCATACATTTGCAATGGTAACCGACATAAACTTGTTCGGAGTTGACACCCAAGCATGTGCTATTAATGCTAACACATGCATATCCGGTTCTATTCTTCTGTGCTTCCTGGCATGTTAAATTGGCTACAGCCCACAGCTGTGATGCAACTTCCCAGGAGGTAACATAGAGGCCAGGATCTTTAGGTATACGTACCGAATGGGCATGTTCATCATATAAGCTGTATTTAACATTCACTAGCCCCTTCATGATATTTATGTACTTTACATAAGTGTTGTGTATACCGTAGGACTCGACAAGAAACTGGAGGGTAGACGTGGACGAATTTGTACAATTGAGCTGAAATGACGTCCTTGCAGAACAACCGTCCTCTAAGCCAAATGGGAAAGGGACATTGATTTCCCCACACCATCTAGAGCAGTTGGTCTTCCGTTGTACTGGATCATATCCTGATTTCATAAGAAGGTCAGTGCATCTATTTTAAGATTACCTTTCAAAGAATCCAAAAATCGTACCCAATACAAGAGGGCACATGTCATCAACTCCTAAAGATCATAAGGAATGAATGGCACGACCAATGCACTCAGTTTTAGTTTTCAAGGGAATTGAAGCTTTATTAACCCGATAGCACTAGTCTTTTTGTATTTCTTTACTGCTAAAGAAAATTTATGAAATTTGACAGTATATAACTATTGTAAAAAGAACTAGGCTTTTTATCTCAGAGTAATTACCTTTGTCACGCGAGCAGCCATCAGTTATGTACGGATTACCTCGGTAACCACTGTCGCACACGCAAGCATAAGCGACAGATGATATGAACTGGTGACTGCTGCTACGTTTGCTGAGACATGCATAATCTGTGCTGTTTTGCAAGGGGCCATGTTCATTAACGATGATACCCCACATAATAATGGAATCAGCGGTTACATCAACTGTATGCCATATAGAGCTTCGGTTGCTGTTCGCTTGGAACTTCAGCTGTCCAATCTTGTGGCGGACAAACTTTATCTCGATGCCTGTAGCAAACTCGGCATCGACGTTGGTGAAGCAACATCCTGTACCGTTGCAATACTGCCAAGCCACCGTATCCGTGATATCTTTGACAGGGCATGTAGCAGTGCACTGACCCACCGTCTTGTTCGTGCCATGCTCTAGCACGTACATGTCGAAGTCGCAACCAGTGAAGCTTAGTGCTGAAACATATCTACCGGGAGATTTCCTAGGATTCCAGGTGATGCTGTACGCGTCGACCTCAGATCTCACGGAGAGGGAATGAGAAAATGATACCTCGATTTCTTGTCTGGCATCGCCGGTGATGATATCACCGGTGACCTCCGTGATGCCGTCGTGCAGGAATAGTCTGGGGGACTGCAAAGCACCGTGCATGTTGTTGCAGATGAGCTCAAAGTCTCGCTCTGGTGGCCGGAAGCAACCCACCCCTATGCCGAATGGATACTGGAAACTCAGGTTGCCACAGCTCTCCTGGCAGCCGGCTTGGCTTCTTTGCACACTGGATGCTCGTGCCGTTGCAGTTCGTAGCAACGACAGCGCAAGCATGCAACGGAGTGCGTCGAGGAGCCTCATCTTCATAACAATATTCCAGGGAAAATGGTGTAGCCAGCGATGGATGTCTCGCCTTCTATCGTTGGCTGTCCTGCATATATCTGTCAATTTTCACTCTGCTCTGGAGAAAAAGAAAGAACCAGATTATTACACGCCACCACAAATGCAGGCTAGAGAGTGGTACACGCTCAGCTGGGGCGATAATTCCTTCTCTTTTTTATTGTCTTCTTTTTGTTGTTGTGGGCAGTGATTAGGAATCAGATTGGGCAGTACGTACCCCCTGCCACGGGTTAGAATGTTCCGTTCTGATGTAACACGGCCAGAAGCGGCTGAATTTCGTGTTTTGACCCTTTTCGTATACTATTTCGCAATCTGACACCTATAGACAGTGGCGGAGCCAGCTCAAGCTTAGAGCCTGGGCAAGTTCTAACTACTGCACGTTTAATTAGCTTTTGCCCAAACAAACTGTTAATCAAACTATTAGTTTATACTAGAGCTCCATGCACATGGAGCATGGGAGCCCGGGCAGCCGCCCCGGCTCGCTGGGTGCTGGCTCCGCCACTGCCTATAGAGGAAAGTTTCGGGATCTGACAATTTTCCTACCGCCAGACGCCTTGGCGGTAGGGTACAATAGCCTACCACTAAGGGGCTTGGTGGTAGGGTTCCTGCCTACCGCCAAGCCCCTTGGTGATAGGCTGTGCAACCCTACCGCCAAGGTGCCTGGCAGTAGGCCCTCGCACGCACAGTGTTGGAGACTTAGAACTTTTTTATGGTAGGGCGTCCAACCCTACCGTCAAGGTGCCTGGTGGTGAAAAAAGGTACAAATCCTGAAATTTTTCTCAACGAGGGTCAGATCCCGAAAAAGTATACGAAAAGGGTCAAAACACGAAATTTAGCCTCCAGAAGCAGTCTGTGTATTCCCTGCCAGTGAATGGCTAGTAATGCTAGTACCATTCAAAACTCCCCTGTCGCCTTGACTGACTTGGTGGAGTCTGAAGTCTTTTGTTTCCAAGTGGAGATCAGGACACGAGGGGTAGCTTTCTTCTTTAGCAAACGATCGACTTCATTTTTAATGGAACGCGTGCATTATTTCCATTACCCTGGCAGCACGGCATCCTCGATCGCTTACTACCGAAACTCTTACATCATCAGTTAACATCTCCCAGCTGCCAAATGGCTCCGGAACAAAACAAAAGCCTCCGACTTCGGGGAGCAGATCGACCACAACCAACCCAACGGCATGGATACAAGCAGCACTGCCATAGCAGCAGCCATGCCGCCAGGATCTTATCCTTTCCTCTTGGAGCGATCGAGCTGCCCGTCCGTTACCTACGCCTTTAGCATTAGTGCCAAAGACAGACAGATCGATGCGGCATGGTTCCAGCTATTCACAATCAACTTCAACCTTTGTCAGTTAGAGCAGTCCACGGACATCGGTTAGATGGTTGTTTGGTGAGGGTTAGTTGCCACCAAGCAGCCTCGATAGCCTCACTCTGCTTGGTACTCTAGTGGATGCAACAAAATGGATCCACGAGCTTCAGATATCTCCAAATTAGTGCTATACTAGAAGGGTTGGGCGCGCTTTGCTGCGCTGTTGGTGTCGTTGGCTTTCTTAAAAAAATAATCACTCTGTTTCAAAATATAAGGTGTATTAGTTTTTTGAAAAGTAAAACCTTTTAAGTTTGATCAAATTTGTAGAGAAATATAGCTCCATAATATCAAATCGGTATTTTAAGATTCATCATGAAATAAATTTTCATACTTTTTTTAAAAAATATTGTGGAGGTCAATATTTTTGCTCTAAACTTGGTCAAAGTTAAATTTTTTGACTTTGTAAACAACTAATATCCCTTATGTTATGGAACAAATGGAATATTTAGTTTGAAGGTGGGGGAGATGATAGTATGTTTCATTTTTATTTATAACGCGGTGATCAGTGGCGGACCTAGCTGACTGGGCCAGGGTGGGCCAGCAGTGTTAGTTTGTACTGTACATGTACATTTTTTTTAGCCTTGCTCCTATGGTATAAATGGTATTTAGAAATCTCAGGGTGGGCCATGGCCCACCCTGGCCACCCTCTACCTCCGCCACTGGCGGTGATTTGATGGGCCTTTCATGGTGTGATTCTATGTTATCGACTAATCAACCTATATTTATGTGGGGAAATTTTGGTGTTGGTGGTTGCATGTACTATGTTGGTGCTATAATATCACATGATGGCGTTTCTTTTTTCTATATTGATTACAATGAAATCAAAATAACAATGTTCAGAGCATGGACCCAAAAACAGGTTCTGAAAAATAAAAGGATAGCATTTTTTAAAAAAGGACAGTAGCATAAAAGACCAAAACTACAGTGCAAGATATTAAGGACTGTCATGCCCCAAATGCAGCGTCGTTGGGAGAAGCGTGGAGCTCATGCCGCGGCCAAACATGCAGAAGCAGAACAGCGTAGGCTGAAGCAAACTATCAAAACTGAACCAGCGCAACCGCAAGACAATATTCAGACCAAAGCTACCACTGTTGAAACTGAACCAGCCCAAGTGCAGAGCAACATTTAGACTAAAGCTACCATTGGTGGCCTGGCTGGTGGTACCGGCAAGTCAGCTCGACCCCAGGGCCCAGCTCCGTCCGCGAAGTACTCCAAAGACGAATGGGTCCTACATAGCGGTGGGGTGCGTTTCTAAGTGTCTTGGTTGAGTGAACAGAAACTAGGTCCCGAAGGACCTAGAGAGCTTCATTGATTCCTGGTCATTACAGTACAAACCTCAGACAAGGACTCAAAAGAAAGAGAAATCACACACAGGTCCCTGACTTTAACAAGGAGGATCCCCGACTGTAAGATAGAACTGCAATTGGGTCCAACACTGCTTCCCCTCAGATCGAGCTTCACTGTCATAGGGGACGGACCACTTGGGGCGACGAAGCCTTCATGGCTGCAGCAGCACTCCATGAAATCCGAGACGAAGGTGCAACTGCCTCCCATATGGCATCCTGGCCAGGAGGAAATAGTAGGCTGCCCTTCAGCCAGAAAGGTCACTGGGCGATGCACGAGAACCAGGCCATCGACCGCTAAAAGCCGGCTCCAGAACAGGCTGACGGCCGCCACAGCCAAGCTCAGCAGGTGCCATCAGTTCGCACCATCCACCAGTGAGTATTTGCTCCAACCCAAATCGGCAGGATCTTGATGTCAACCTCATCCCCTCTTCCTCCCCACCACCACGGCAGCAAGGGAAGAACAGAACGAGGCTCTGGCGATCCTCCAGAACAGGGACAATGACCGCGAGCTTATTGGGGAAGGAGCTCCGGCCAGCCTCGACCTCCGTCGCCGCCCTCCATGGACGTCGACAGGCAAGCGAGGTCATCCACGCCTCAGCACCGCTCGCCGGCGCCGAGGACAAGCTCCAGAGCGGCATCACGCCATACGCCACATGGGCAAACACGAGACCACGCCCAGCTCTACATCTAAACCTACATCTACTGCTGTACAAGAGGAACCGGCATCCTAATCCAGCTCTACATCCACCAACGCGAGCGCCGGCGGCGAGAGGGACCGGATCCGGGCAGGGCCGGCCCATAGGGCGGGGCAACGGGGCGACCGCCCTGGGCCCCTAGGAGGTAGGGGCCCCGGCCCAGGTAGTAGCACTCACGGACCTAAAGGATCGATAGCTAGTTCGCTACGCTGCTGCAGCGCTCCATCGATCTCCTCCGGTCTTGTCTCTAGTTTCCTCGCCTCCTCGGCTCCTCCCCCAAATTCTCCAATCCCAGATAACAGTGCCGCCGCTCCCGTGCACTTCTAAATTCGAGGAGCCGCTCCGTGCATCCATTAATGGAGACCAATGATGGTATTCCTTTCCGTAATCATCTCTCTGCATCCTCAACGTTCCCCATCAAGAAGACGCTTGAGGCATCACCGCATCAGAGATGGTACGTCTACCTCCTTCCCCTAAACAAGTACTCTTTTGATTCGCTGTTAAATAGCCCGGCGCTCCGCCTCTGATTGCTCCATCTCACATCTCCTATTTTCTCTTCCTAGTTCTTACTCTATTGGTCTGTTCTTCAAAGCTTCTTCATTGGATCCAGGGATGAGAAGGGGAGACGGGGAATGAGTGTTGCAGCCTTCAGATCTGGGAAGCTACATCGACAATTCGATATCAAGCCATATGCCTATATTCAGGTGTTTTTGTTCCTTGTATTGACTGTTTTACTGCAATTGTTTGGTGATATGTCTTCTAAAAAATGTTTATCATTGAGAAAAGAGTGAAAAAAAACAGTATATTCTTGCTACTTTATGCATTGAGAAAGAAAAATTGGATGAAATAAATACTGATGTGGTTATTGACAACTTTTCTTCCAGAAGTGTTAGGAGAAACAACAAGATCTGAATGTGTGTTTTTCACCTCCCTTGTGGTTTTAGTTCAAAGACCATCAATCTATGCTAGTATGTATAATACCTTACTAAATTGCTTTGGAAATATACTATATTCTGAATTTTTTTTCTGTACACAAGGGCCCCATTTTATCGTCTCGCCCCAGGGCCCCGAATATGTATGTACCGGCCCTGGATCCGGGTGGTTGGTGGCGACTCTCAACGGGGGCGGTGGAGAGACTTCCGGAAAGGATACCCAATTGGTGTCACATCTCCCAGACGGCTCTCTTCTCGTTCCATCCCTCTTCTCTTTGTAATTGGGTTGTCGAACTGAATCAAACCACCTGAGTGAGATAGAATCGAAAGATCCTATTGAGGATCTCGTTACAGACTTCGAAACAACGCTCTACACAGGGAGACAAAATAAACCTATAAGGCTCAGCATAAACGGGCTACATGACCACCATCCTTGTCTGTGTCAGTTCAGTCTTGGCCTTCATTACTGGAGTTGCGCCCTTCACTGGTGACCAACAGCTAAGTTCGAAAGTTGATGCTGGGCCCAGGAGGAAGGTCTGCACCGATTGCTTGCCACGGTATGGAGATTGAGGATCTGCTCCATCGCCAATCTTGAGGGCCTACAGCTAGCTAGGGCTGGACCAAAAGTTCATAGCTCGTGAGCTTAACTAGTGCTCAATAGCTCAGCTCGTTAAGTTTGTATCTTGCTTTGTACTAAACAGAGTCAATTTACTTATTAAACTAGTGCTCCATAGCTCATCTCGTTAAACTTGGCAAAAAAGGACAGCACATCAGCAACAAAGAATGAGAGAGTATAGTAGGGGCGCATTCATTGTGTGAAGCACTGAAGAAGGTTGCACCACCTTTCTACAGTCTACAACACCCAAGAATGAACTGGTAATTAATAATGAACTGGTAATTTACCGAAGAATGAATTGGGCGTGACTGTGCTGCTTCCGCCCCAGCACCTATTCCTGTATGGTTTGGTTGGTTGCTTTGTATACAAAGTGAGGGGAAACCCTTTTTCGGTATTAATAAGGAACAACGGTGGGGCAAGGCAAGCTTCAGAGTAATTGGAACTAGTATTTTTACACGTAGGATCAGGAGAGCGTGCCTCAAGCTCTCCTGTAACAAGTCTTGCTGAAGTACCAGTTAGAGTACGGAAAATGCTAGATTTCTATCGATTGCGCTTCTTCTGGCAGAGTGATGAATTAAAACGGAAGTACAGACTCGCTAAGTGGGATATCATTTGTAGGCCGAAAGATCAAGGGGATTTTGGGATTGAAAATTTAGAGGTAAAGAACAGATGTCTTCTCAGCAAGTGGCTGTATAAGTTATCTGTAAAGACGGATGCTACTTGGTCTCAGATTCTTCGTAATAAGTATCTTCAGTCCAAAACCTTGTCCCAAGTGACGGTAAGACCGACTGATTCGCCTTTTTGAAAGGGACTGATGAGAGTGAAATCAATCTTTTTCAACAAGACAAAATTTGTGGTTGGAAATGGTACTTCTACAAGATTCAGGGAGGATACATGGCTAGGGGAGACGCCCCTGACGATCCAATATCCTTCTCTCTATAATGTTGTTCAGCGAAAAAACGCTTACGTTGCAACAGTACTACACTGTCCCAATCATGCAGCTGGTGTAGCTGCCTGTTGTCTCCTGCAGGTTCCGCAGGCAGCTGCTGGTGGACCTGACTGAGACATGCTAGTAAGGTTCTACTACATCTAAGGAAACAGAACAGGCCTTATGGGCCCAACTGCAACGGCTTAACCTAACCAGTGTTTCTTCCTAGTTACACTTCTCCTTCTTTTTTTTTACGGGTGCCTAGTTACACTTCTCGTCTCGAGGAACCTACATAGTTACACAGCAAGAACTTATTTGCGAACCAACCTATGGTTGGATGGTTAGAGGGATTGTGGTATCCCCAGCCCATCAGGGTTCAAATCCTGGTGCTCACATTTATTCCTGGATTTATTTCAGAATTTTCGGCGATGCGCATTCAGTGGGAGGAGACGTTTCAGGTGCCTACGGTGACTTCTTAAATTTCAAGATGATATGCTGGCTTGGTCTTTCGGAGGTGCTCATAGGGATAGGCTGTGCGTGTGTGCGTTCATAGGGGTGAGTGTATGCGAAAAGCAAGAACTTATTTTTTTCTTTCTTTCCAATTCTATGGATTCCCACCATAACTAGTTTAAGCCTAATTTCTCCACGATGTTGTAGTACAACTTTGTACTAGTTATACTAAGTGAGCGACCATTAATTTGGAGGGCATAATAATTAATTTTTTTTTTGAGGAATTGACAGGAGCGCTATTTGAATAGGAATTTTGCTTTTGTATGTGGACTCTTTCAAACAGTATCATCGAGTTTGTATTACCCGACTCTAAACTATCACCGAGGATTAGAACTCACGTTTACCCCAAAGAAACATCAAATGCTTGATATTCCAGGAAACCTAGAACATCTACAGCAGGACCTCTCAAACCCGTCTCATACGTCTAGGCGGGCCATCCGTCACTGACCGGTCACGTTTTTTCGACCCAGATAGACACCTTAAATAGGCCTAAAACGCCTGCGCTGACCGACACCCTCATATCCAGCCCAAATATGGGGCAGATATGGGGCACTGGACACGCCCGCCACGTCGGACTGACAAACGGGTCCCAGCCAGAAATGCTCTCAAACTCGGCAGTCCGAAACTCGTCTCCTTGGTCGGACCAATGGCGCCACATAGTGCATTGTGTTCGGCTATTTAAGTCGACCGTCGACACCAAAACCCTACCATCCATCCACATTTTCCTCCTCCTGTCCGCCACCGCCATCCATCCACTAGAGTAGATAAAACAAAATCCTAGTAAAAAATAGGCAAAGAGATTCACTTGGATCACAAAAAGTCGTAACAAGTGAATTTTAGAGCATCTCCAGACGGACTTGGCAAATCCGGCCTCTAAAAATATTATTTTTTTCGTAGAATGTTCTATCTAAAATTCTTTAGTATCTAGTCTAGTCGATATTTCAATCTCCAACTTCAATACCTCAAAAGCGGAGTAAAATTCAATCACCTCGTAAGCAACTGGAAACACGTAAAATGGAAAGAATGCACTTTCTTCTCAAAAAAAAAAAAGAACGGGAAAGGATGCACTTCCACACCGCGAAAGCGTAAGACCAGTGTAGGCTTCCCCCGAGCGCACGCTAATCAAAGCAATCATCACCCCCAAATCAGCTGCAGTTCTTCGACGGTAGGGCGGCAGGGACGGCGGAGCCTGGCGGCGGGCCGCGATGCCAGTCAGACGACGGGCCCGGGAGGTTGGACTGCGGCGCGCTCAGGTGCGTTACGTGCGGCGCCGGAAACCTCAAGCGCGTCGCCCTCCGCCGTGGCAGCGCCGACGGCCTCTGTGTGAAGGCCGACATGGTCGAAGTCTCCGGCGAGCAGGAGCTCCCCACCCCGGCCGGCGGTGAAGGTAAAGCCAAATTTAATTGTGCGTCTGTACCGTTAATTAGCAGAATGGATTGGCAGCTGGCCTATGGTCCTGTTAAACAAATCTCAAAGTCAAACATGAGCTTGGGCTGGCCATGTCCCATGTGGACAGCTAATCTCAGAGTTAAATTTAAGCTGTGTGGATGCGAACCACCTCTAGCTGTATGGATTCACATTGGTTGCAGCATTTCCTCTCTGCCTCTTGGTCTTGTCGCCAACTGTTGCAAAGTTCTAGAAATTACGTCCTCTATTTTTCCAGTAAACATTTTCGCGATGAAATATTAAAATCAGACCCAGCTAAACTAGCCTCAATGTCAGTTCGTAAAATTAAAATAGTCGTGCCGTTAACACCTAGCTAAACGAATATCTGCCTCTTCGCGTTGTCGACATGGGATTGGACATGCGGACAACTAATCTCCAAGTCAAAATGCAAGGTGGTTGCGCACCAATTAATCATTGATGCTTTCTAATAATCAAAGAGTACACTATCTACACTAATGCAGTTAGTCTTCTGGCATCTGCAGTTGTGCACATGGGATGGGCACTGGATGTTGTGACCCTCTCTAGGCTTCAGTGCTTGCTTACCCCCGGCAGCACTGCAGTAAATTACTTGATTGTTTGTTCAAGCTGAGCTGGCCATGTAGCTACATTACTTTATTATTAGGTGTCCAGCGCACACGACGGTGTCTCGAGTCTTGTTTTTTTTGTTTTGAAAAGGGGGATTACCCCGGCCTCTGCATTAAGTGATGCGCACAACAACTTGACAGAAGGCAGTGAAGGTAAACTAATGCACAGATGGCAGTGAAGGGGGATTAGCTTTGAAGGCCTCTGCATTTGACTTTGAAGGCCTCTGCATTAAGCCTTGAGATTAGCTTGTAGCTACATTACTTTATTATTAGGTGTCCAGCGCACACGATGGCAGTGAAGGTAAAAGCCTGATCTATTTGCGCATTACCGTTAGCACAGTGGATTGGCATTGTTGCAAAATTTTGCAAACTGCTAGTAATTCTACCCAATATTTCTTCCACATTTGCATTGTGTAATTTCCGTCTCCACATTTGTGGCTTGAGCGCGTCCTCCCCACCGAAGATTAAAATCAAATCCAGCTAATTAAGATTGAAATAGTGAGGTCCTGCAGTCCTGTTACACACCAAGTTAAACTAATCTCAAAGTCAAATGCAAGCTGGATGTGTACCAATGCAGAGCACCTCAAGGATTAATTAAGTTGATCTACAACTAGCCTTTGGACTGTGGAGGAGGCACCCCATCTCAAAGTCAAATTTAAGCTGGGATTGGCCATGTGCAGAGCGAATCTCAGAGCCATGTTTAAGCTGGATGGATGCGTGTGGATGCAAACCACCTCAAGGCTTGATTAAGTTGGTCGACAACTAATGGTGGAAGGCATCCAATGGCAGCACAGAAAGTGCTGGTAATTATATCCTCTATCTTTCCACACAATGTGTAATTTCCGGCTCCACGTTTCCTGTGACTTCACTTCAGTATGTCCTCGACCGAAGATTAAAATCATACCCGGCTAAACTAATCTCAAGGTGAGGTCGTAAAATTAAGTTAGTCAGGTTCTGCCGTCCTGTTACAGACCCAGTTAAACTAATCTTTAGTGTTAAATGTAAGCCGACCGAGTTAAACTAATCTTTAGAGTTAAATGCAAGCTGGACGCGTATGAATGCAGACCACCTCGAGGCTTAATTCAGCTGATCTCCAACTAGCTTTTGGGCCGTGGAAGAGACAACTAATCTCAAAGTCAAATTTATGCTGGATGGATGCGTATGAATGCAAACCACCTCAAGGCCTGCATTATGTTACCAATTAATCATCGTTGTTTTCTAATCATCAGAGATTATACTATCTAGACTTATGCAGTTAGTCCTCTAGCAATTTGCATATGCGAAACGACGGGATGCGGTGACCCTGTAGCCTGTAGGCTTCAATGCTTGCTTACCCGGGCAAAACTGCAGCAAAATATAGTAAATTACTGATTTCTGTCCAACCAGAGCCGGTCATGTAGCTAAATCATTTTGTTATGACTCCAGCGCACATAATGTTGGCTTGAGTCTTGTAACGAAGAAGAAGAAAATGCCTACTTAGCAAAAGGCTTGTAGCTGGCATGGACTCCCCTTATTAGTCCACCTGCCTGTATCAGCTGCTAGCTAGACTTACATTGATTAGCACCAATACCTCCATATCACATTGAGGAAGAAGGGCAATGGAGGTGACGGCGGTGAGTGTGGGCAAGGCCGCTCTAGGCGGGGCACTGGGCTATGCCACGTCCAAGGCGGCGGAGGAAATCGCCCTACAGCTTGGTGTCGAGCGCGATGTGAACTTCATCAAGGACGAGTTGCAGATGATGCAGTCGTGCCTGATGACTGCTGATGAGGAGCAAAGCAAGAACAAGGTGCTCACGACCTGGGTGAAACAGATCGGGGTCCTGGCTTACAAAGTTGAGGACAGCCTCATGGATTTTGGCCTTCATTCGGAGAAAAAACCATTTTGGGGTTGCATCCCCCGAAACCCAGGTGATCGACGCCGCACCATTAAGGAGGTGAAAGAGCTGAGGGCTGAGGTGGAGGACCTGAGCAACAGGAACCTGCGCTATCGCCTCATCAAGGAGAGCTCAGGCTCCAAGCCTACTGCAGCAGAGGAGCAGGCCAGCGTTGCCACTGCTGCAATGTTTGGCATCAACGAAGCAAGACTTGCCACCTTGGAGCATGAAAAATCATCAGAGGTGGACCTCCATCAGTTGATTACCAGCAAGGATGTTGACCTTAGGGTGATTGCCATGTGGGGAACCAGCGGTGATATTGGCAAGGCATCCGCCATCCAGGAGGTTTATGATGACCCAAAGGTATTGAAAATGTTCGGATTCTGTGCTTGGGTTACGTTGATTCATCCTTTCAGTCCACAAGAGTTCCTGCGGAGCTTGGTCAGGCAATTCTATGAAAGTTCCAATGATGAGGTTGGAAAGGCAGAACAAGTAACAAGTGTAGGGGCTAATGTTCTGGCAAAGATGGAGATGATGAATCAAAGTGATTTAGTCAGTGTTTTTAATAAGGTGTTGTGTAGCAATAGCTATCTGATTGTGATTGATGACCTATCCACAATAGTGGAATGGCATTGCATTAAGAAGTACTTTCCTGACAACAAGAAACAAAGTAGAATCGTCGTTTCCACGCAGCAAGCTGAAATTGCAAGCTTGTGCACAGATAAACCATATCAAGTTTCGGAGTTAAAGAAGTTGTCATGTGATCAAACTATTTATTTGTTCCACAAGAAGGTAAATCTTTTTCTATAGGTTTTCCCCTATGTTCTTGTTTCTTTTTCTATATGGATGATTGATTCTTCTTTTCATTTCACGTCTAATTGCAGAATTCAGAACATCAGATCAGCATGGACGGTGTTCGTGTGGCAATGTATGACACCAACGAGGAAGCAAGGTTTGCTGTGGTGGAGGAGAAACCGGAGGTGAGACTCCGCCAGCTGATCGAAATTCAAATTTGAATTGCATGTCTATGGATTATATTTGGGTTCCTAAATGTTTACTAATGTGTTGTTTTTATTCTCATGCACACGCACACCCAGCTCACGCATGTGCATGTTATGAATGAGCTAATTCTGTTGCTCAAACATATTTAATAAACTTTAAAAATTAGAGGGAAATAAATAACACACTGGATGAAAAATAATTGTGTGTTGTACCAAGGATGTATATGAACTTACATGATTGTTGGGCATACTGCTCTCACTAAAAATGTGAATTTCTCGAGACTACATAAATTCTCATAGATCTATTTTTGGTTCAGGCTATGCATGCATCATGTTCTGCCGAGCCCGTTTCCGACTCAAATAGAGTTACTACTTCCGAGAAAGATACATCCTTGCCCATCAGTGAAATACAGGAGGAACACCAAGAACCTAATAATGTAGGTGAAGAAAATGTTCATAACTCAACTGCTAGAAAGAAGTTTGATCGCAGCAGGACACTGGCACTGACTGATGAACTGCTCTGTGGGCGAGGAACAGAGAAATCATTTGTTATCAAGTTAGTTGGCCAACCAGATCTCAATCAAGGCCGCAAGGTGATCTCAGTTTGGGGAATGGGGGGTCTTGGAAAAACCACTCTTGTCCGAAGCATCTATCATAACCAAGAGCTTGGTGGCTGGAAGCGTGCTTGGGCCACTGTATTGCGTCCTTTTAACCCTGAAGTACTCCTTAGAGATTTGGCTTTGCAGCTTCAAAGTACTGTTCAAGAAGATCCTGCTGGAGCAACAGGAATTGGACTGCAAAAGAAAAGAATAGCAATGATGAATCTTCAAGAGTTGAAGCAGGAGCTAGCTCGGCTACTAGCGTTAAAGAAGTGCCTTATTGTTCTTGATGATATATCATTCACTGTTGAATGGGAGTTGGTCAAACAGTGTTTAGGTAATGCTGAACGGATCATAATCACCACAAGAGAAAAAAATATCGCCAAACATTGTTCAAGGGAAGACGAGAACATGTACTGTCTTCAAGTTCTGAAGTATGATGTGGCATTTGACCTGTTCATAAAGAAGGTACTTCCATATCTAGTAGCCTTTCTTACCTTTCGTATGAGTTTTGCTTCACCTTGCATCAGTTTTACCTCATGTACAATTATATTCGTCAGCTTGATCTTTCTCCCATTTCAGACTTTGTGGAAGTATAAAAACTAATATCTGTTAAAAAAGGTGTTCATACTCCAATAGTGGTTCAGTATCTTTACACTATGGACAAAGCCTCTTGCGTGCTCATCTTGGACCTACCGGCGCTTCCTCCTCATTGTGTGAAGTAGCTAATTGCCACATTAGGAGTGATTCTTTTCTTTTGCTGGTATTGTTTGGAGCAAATCTTTTCATCATGAAATTAAAATGTCTTTTTACTAGTATTATTTCAAGTGAATCCTGTCGATAAAATACAATTGTAAACTCACATCGGGTTTGCTACCAAGCTTATGCATGCAACTTTTAATAAGCGCTAAAGTAGAACCCATTTTTCCTCAAATTTATTTTTCATTCCACAGGGAAAAGTGTGCCAAATTCTTCAACAAATGTAAGTAGTACTTGAAAATGTGTATTCATGACTTTTTTGGTTTCTTAAAGTGCAGAACATGTTTTTTTACCCACAGCATGTGCTCCTGGGTGCATATTTGAATTATCAAAAGCCTACTTCTAGGTGCATATTTGAATTACCACGTTTAGTGCATACTGAAAAATTCATGTTCATACCCTTATATGTGATAGTAACAAATGGAAAAAAAATTAACACAATTTTTAAATCAAAGTTGGGGAATTATTTTTCATAGTAAACTTACACTAGGAATCACCAACTCAGCGCTCTCTGGCTTCTAGATGCCACAAGTTGAGGCTAGGACAAATGAGCTCATATTATTTCATATTCTTAATTTAACCACTATATTTCTTTAGTCCAGATAGTTAACTTTGTCAAATTATGTCTGTTATAGGTATTCAAACACAATACTGTAAAAATTGATTTAGCCCCAGCTATGATGGAGCAAGCAAGATTTACCCTGCAGAAATGTGGTGGACTTCCCCTTGCAATAACGACCATCGGTGGATTCCTAGCCACTAGGCCAAAAACTGCTATTGAATGGAGAAAGATGAATGACTGTATCAGCACTGAGCTGGAGATAAATCCTGAACTTATGACAATAAAGTCAATTCTTATGAGGAGCTACGATGGCTTACCATACCATCTCAAGTCTGCATTTTTGTACCTGTCCATATTTCCAGAAGACCACAAAATTAGGTGGGGTCGCTTGATGAGGCGGTGGATTGCAGAGGGTTACTCAAAGGATTTACATGATATCACTGCAGTTGAACTTTGTCAGAGGTACTTTGATGAGCTCTTGGATAGGAGTATGATCCTGCCGGGGGAAGGGATAGACCAATACAAACAGAAAATCAGTTCTTGCCAACTTCATGATATGATCCGGGAAATATGCATCGCAAAGGCTAGGGAGGAAAACCTTGTTTTGTCACTGGAGGGAGGATGTTGTTTGAGCGAAACACAAGGTGCAATACGTCATCTTGTCATAGGAAGCAACTGGAAAAGGGATAAACATGTGTTGGAGAGCATGCTAGACCTGTCACATGTACGTTCATTGACTGTGTTTGGAGAGTGGAGATCGTTTTTCATCTCCGATAATATGAGGTTCCTCCGAGTGCTTGACTTAGAAGACACAGTGGGGTTAAGAGATCATCATCTTGATGAAATTGGGCAGCTCTGTCACCTCAAGTACCTTTCTCTTCGAGGATGTTGCAACATATTATGCCTGCCTAATTCTTTCCGGAATTTGAGGCACCTCGAAACACTGGATCTTAGAGGTACACATATATCTGAGTTGCCAAGAATAATCACCAATCTTTGGAAGCTACAACACCTTCATGCAGATGGTTATTTTGACCGTTTGGTTGTTATGGGAGAGGATGACATAGTTGATAAGTATGAAGGTTACATTAATCGTATATCCTCATGTCAAACATGCAGTGTTTTATTGTCCAAAGGTCATATTTTCTCAAGACCACAAGTTTTAGATGCTGGTTTGAACAGATATGATATATTCAATCTATACCGCTTCCAGGAGATGAAACTAGATGGTATTACACTTCCTAGAGGGATTGGTAAATTGAAGGCTCTCCATGCACTAGGTGTTGTCGATGTTTCAGGGAGAAACAGAAATGCCACTCTGAAAGAGCTCGGAATGCTTACTCAGCTACGTAAGCTTAAAGTAGGTGGTGCGAGCTACAGAAACGTCAGTGAGTTATGGTCTGCCATTGCTGGTCATGATCAACTACAGTCTTTGTCAGTTGAAACACGTTTCCCGCATAAACAGAGGAATGAGGTAGATGGCTGTTTGGGTGAAGGTTTGTTGCCACCAAGCAGCCTCAAGAGCCTCAAGCTGGTTGGCAAGCTAGTCAATGTAACAGAATGGATCCATAAGCTTCAGAATCTGACCAAGTTGGTGCTGAGTTATAGCATGTTGGAGCAAGATGATGCCATACAAGCCCTCGGGGTGCTACCAAATATAGCGGTTCTATGCCTAAGGATTTGTTCGTTCAATGGGACAGAACTCCATTTCCAGAGATCCTCTTTCCCGAGCCTCATGGTGCTGGTGCTCCGGAACTTAGAGAACCTCCAGTCGGTTATGTTCGAAGAAGACGCGGTGCCTAAGCTCGAGCTGCTTCAAGTTGATTGCGGCTCATCATTGAAGGACATCTCTGGGCTGGCAGCCCTCAAAAGCCTTAAGGAAATTCGGTTGGATGCCCGTAAAAGTGTGGAGGAGGTGGTGCAAGGGCAGGTAGCGGAGCATATGAATCATGTCAGAGTGAATATTGTTCGCTAAACTTTATTTATATATATGCGTATATAGATTCCATCGGAGACCAAAGATTGGTGTGTGTACTTGCTCTTGTAATTGCTCATGCTGCAGATGTTTACTTGGTCGGTTTGAATTTCAAGTCGGGTCATTAACCACCTGCCGTTGAAACTGAATATTTGACTGAACCTTCGAATTGAATGCAGCTCTCAAGTTTAGGTAATTCTTTATGATGCTGGATTGGCTGTTGCATTGCTAACTAAAGCCAAGAAAGGGTAGAATGATAGAGTCCATTTATTCAGAATCGAGATGGTGCATAGGGGCTGCGAAGCACTGAAGGACATTCACACTGCCAACCATTCCTTCAACCATGAATAGGGCAGGGCAAGCTTTTTCTTGTTGCACATCTCCATTCATGATAGTGATCTGATTAGTGGCTGAGTGGTATTTACTTACACACCTAGAAGCTAAAACTAGGAGGAGGACAATCAATTCACAACACCACAACTACAACGACAGGAAATCAACGACAGGCGTCGTATCAGCCGCTTGGCTCTTCTTCTATGGTATTGATACATCTCTCCATGGTTTATCCTTGAAAAAAAAAGAACTAGGAGGAGGAGAGCATACATGTCAAGGATGGTTCGTCCATCTCCAACAGGACGGGTGGACGAACGGTTCAGAATTCTTCAGATTTGGAAGAGGACACTGAACATGTCGAGTCAGGCTTCAGTTCATAGCCTTCTTTGCTTCCCAAGGTGCGTAGTTGTTACTGTATCGTTATTCTACTATACAGAACATGTTGAGACGTCTTTCCTTTCTTTTTGTCTATTTTTCTTCGAGTGAACGGGCGTCGCAGAGCTAATAATTGATTTATTATTTTTGTTAATAAAACACAAACTGGACTATTCATGTCTCTCGGCTAAATACCGGAAGCAATCCTTTTCTTTTTGGAGTAGTGCATGGAGTGCAATGCAACCGTCGGAACTCGGAAGCCAAAACAAGAAGTTGCTCTGCTCATATGGATAATACAGAGCCGAGCAGTTCCTCTGCTGTCCTCCTGTACATTCATTGAAATTACAAGGTACTGAAAGGTGCCCTGTAGTTCCTTTTTTGTAGTAGAGCATGGGATATTAATTAGTCTGCTAGCTGAAGCCAAGAAAAGAAGGACTTGCTCTGCTCATACGGATAGCACATGAACTGAAAATCCATGTCCTGACAAAGCAGTATCAGCAGCACAACCCCTGAGAGAATACCAAGTACTCCTTAACAGTATCAGCAGCACAACCCCTGAGAGAATACCGAGTATTTAACAAAAAGCTACTCCCACCGTCCCATAATATAAGAACGTTTTTGACACTAGTGTAGTGTTAAAAACTTTCTTATATTATGGGACAGAGGGAGTACCACATTTGTGGTCGTCATCCCACTGAACTACCATTTTCAAAACGTCAATAAAAAACTACCGATTTCAGCTAATCTCATTGCAAAACACTACCACTTTCAGTTGATGACTGTTTCAGACAATTTAAACACGTTTATAACAAGGGGGACCTACTTGTCAGGGCTGACGTGGCAGGAAAGCCAAAGCCGTTTATCTTGACCGTTGTCACAGGTGGGGCCCACACATCAGCATCAACCTTCTTCTTCCTCCTCCTCTGTCTCTCTCTAGTATTTCAACAAGCACCTTGTGGTCGGCAGCTCTCTCACAGCCATGCCATTGTAAGAACCAGGCAGGTCGTAAGGAATATTAGTTCACATGAAGTAGGAGTTTAGTATGGATGTGCGCCGTGCCGATATAGGTAGGATTAGAACCTGGAGGGATACCTCACGCTCTAACAGTATCTGTGGCTCTGTGCGGTAATCAGGTCCTTGCATCATTACTCTACCAACAGGAGTTTTAAGGATTTGAAAGATGTTCAGTAATATTGTCTTCCGGAAACAGGCCAAATAGCATATACCTTGTCAGCTGATGTATTAGTCCAGCATGCCTTCTAGTACTGGCAATCTTTTTATTTATTGAAGTATTGGCAACTTTTATGGTGTAGTGGTATTTCATTCTCTTTTATTTTTGGCATGGACTACATGTTGCAATTTTGTTTTGACTTTTCTCTGTCATTAGTCAGAGGTGGAACTGTCATATCTGAAACATGGGAGGATGGAGGCTATAATAAAGGAATTTAATTTGCATCTTGGTAGTTTTTGCAGCTCCATAGATCTGTATATTTCAATTTACACACCATTCACTACATATAGTGTTCTATTTTAAAAGCCGGTCATATGTTGTTCCAAGATCACCAGATTGCAGAGTATGACCAAACAAAGTAAAGCAACAAAGGTCTGAACCTTCAAAACCTGCTAGCCAAGAAAATTCTATCACACTGAAGTAGAGCAAGCAGCAGACATATCATCATCCTCACAGACCTGTTCCTTTCATTTTCTTAAGAAGATAAAGATCATCATACACATGCTGAACTACAGAACAGTTCCACAACTAATAACTGAATATCTTGAATGTCATGAGTTTTCTGATGCAGAGGCCGGGGAATCCCCCCTTTTCGAAAAAAAAAATCTTGAATGTCATGAGTGCATCTATCTATGTAGTGGAGTACATCCTCTTACTTCCCTTGCAAATTTCATGTAAAGGAGGAAGACGATGGACTAGGTACACATGTATGACAGGCGAAGAACTGTCAGCAGCACAGCTCAGAGAAAAAGCAGAGGTTTGACTTTGACACATCGCCAACAACCTGGACATGTTAACCCCTAAGAATAAAGATGCACGTATCATATATGTATGTATGTTCTCCATGCTGAATTTAATTGCACAGCTGTTTCTTTCTTTGGTGGTAACTCCCGGACTTACAATTCTGTGACTTTTCATTTCGCTGTTCCTTCGAGCAATAGGCATTTAAAAAAAAACTTTTGGAACTCACTGAATTTAGCACGGCATCGTATCAAATGCAGTTCTCAAGTTCAGTTAGTACTATTGCTCAATGCTTTCCGTTGCGGGATCATTGGACATTGCACCTGGAAATGGAAGCTGGGTTGGCTCTTGTGCTCTGCTAACTGAAGCCAAAAGGATTCAGACATAGGTGCGGTGCAGTCCCTGTGAAGCACTCAAGTGGCGACTCCCAGGTTTACATTTACCAATCCGTGAGCTGACATTCTTTTCATTTATTTTCCCCTATTAGTAGTAATTAATGTATTTCTTCGTTATTAGAAAAAATACAAAGTGGGTTATGCATGTCCCTCGGCCGAATACAGCGGGACAGTAGAGGTATCACTTCCTTCGTTGTCCTGTCACTGTCAGCTTTGGTGGGTTTGGCCTGCACGTTCACTTAATCACTTGTGGTAATATCACTCCATCGAATGTGAATATGTGATACGGCACCACACTCAAGCTGGAATCGGCTTCATCTGGATAGCAGATAGCACAGGAGCTGAGAATCCATCTCCTGTCCACAAGCAGCAGCAACAAAAAAAGAATACTGTGGTATACATAACAGATGCATTACTGCATGCAGCTTCAGGATGCTGTGAGATTAGTCGTAACAAAGGTATTGTATGGGTACGAATGCTTCAAGACTCTGCTTGGGTGGCTCAATGGCTGCGTCAGCAATTCCTCATGCTCTAATTTCACTAGTTACCAAAGCTGCAGGCATAAAAAAAGATGGGCAAGACGCAAGACGATGCAGTACAAGCCCTTGGAATTCTACCAAATCTTGCAGTTCTATGCCTGAGGGAGGACTCGTTCGATGGGACACAGCTCCATTTCCAGAGCTCATCTTTCCCGAGTCTCATGGTGCTGGAGTTGTTTTTGTTAGAGAAGCTGAAGTCGGCACTGTTTGAAAAAGACGCAATGCCTAAGCTGGAGCTGCTACTAGTAGGTTGGTGCTACAAGCTGGATGCATTTTGCGGGCAGGCAGCCCTCACAAGCCTCAAGGAAGTTCGGTTGGGTGGTTTTCCTCTCAGTGAAACAGTGAAGGAATCAGTGCAGAGGCAGGTAGCGGAGCATATGAAGCACGTCAGAGTGAATATTGTTGAATAAACTTTTATTTATATGTATATATGTATGTATATGTAGATTCCATCGGAGACCAAAGATTGGTGTTTGTACCTGCTTTTGTAATTGTTCTTCTAGTACAAATAACTCGTTGCTTGTTCTCCCACACTGAATTCAGTTTCACAAGTCCTTCTATGCTGACTTTGCGTTTCTTTTTCTCTTTGATAGAATAGGCATTCTTTGATTCTGGCTCCTGCTGCAGTTGTGCACTTGCTCGGGGTTTGAACTGGAAGCCCGGTCATTAACCAGCTACAGCATCATCCCTGCGAAACTGAATATTTGACTGCATCTTTGAATCAAATGCGGTTCTTAAGTACTCGCAAAAAAAATGCAGTTCTTAAGTTTAGTTAGTTCTTAATGATGCTGGGTTTGCTGTTGCCCTGCTAAGTAAAGCCAAAAAAGAAGAGCAGCAACAAACAAGGGTACAATGACAGATTCCATTTATTTAGAGTCGAGACTCGAGAGAGTGCATAGCATAGGAACTGGAGTCGAGACGCACTGAAGAAGGTCGCGCACACACCAGCCAAATGTTCCTTCAACAAAGAACGGGGCAGTACAAGCTTCTTCTAGTTGCACATCTCCTTTGATGAGAGTGATCTGATCGGTGGGTTTTTTTTTAAAGAAAAATTGGAGCTCTACGTTTACATTACTCAACTGGCACAGCAATACCGTTGGCCATCAGAACAGAGACATCATTCGGCACAGCCTCCAACCACAGCAGCAGGTGGGGCACTTGGCCAGTACATTCCCTCGTCGCCATGGCGCGGGCAACTTTATTACATTCTCGTGGGACAAACGAAAACTATAAGGAAATGAAGTTTAGGCGCACAAATTGACGAATGTCTATGTAGATAACCCCCTCAGAAGCACGGTCATAGTCAGAGCCTTGCACAGCTTGTAAGGTCTTTGTGAATAATTAATAAAATAGTTACATGCATCTCCCAGATACAGAGGCCGGGGGTCATCCTCTTTTTCTAAAAAAGAAAAAAGAGCCTTGTGCAACCTGCAAAAGAATCTCGCAGTCTAATTCGACAACCGCGTTGGATATGCTCAGGCTTCTTATATTTTGGGACAGAGGGAGTACTTATTTATACACCTAGAATCTAGAACTAGGATGAGAGCATACGTGTCGAGAACGGTCGAGAGCATACCCAAGACGCATATACACTCGCCCCTATGAACGCACACACGTATACCCTACGCCTATGAGCACTTCCGAGAGATTGAGTCGGCATATCATCTTGAAATTTATGAAGTCAGCGTAGGCACCTCGTCGTTGACGGGAACGTCTCCACCCACTGAATGCGCATTCCCGGAAATCCTAAAATAAATCCAGGAATAAATTCAAGCACCAGGATTTGAACCCAGGTGGTTGGGGATACCACGGTCCCTCTAACCATCCAACCACAGGTGGGTTCACGGCGCCGGGTTACGTTGTTGTGTTCTCTTTCATCTTCTTCTTCCTTTGTGGCAAATGTAACGTGAATGATTTTTTTTCTTGTTTTTTTTCTCTTTGACAGTTTTTTCTTTGATGTTTTTTCTTTTACTTTTTTCCTTTTCTTAGTTCGCAAAATTTTCTTCAAGTCACTGAACCTTTTCAGTTATTGTGACTTTTTTCCAAATTCACGAACTTTTTTCCAATTTGCGTACATTTTTTATCAAAATCCATGAACTTTTTAAAGTCTGTGATCTATTGTCAAAATCCGTTGACCGTTTTTTTTTTGGAATTCCTATATATCTTTTAAAAAATTGGTGAATTTTTTTCAAGTTCATGACTTTTTTGTGAAATTCCATGAACTATTTTTAAGAGTGATGAAAAAAGTTTTGAACTTTTTAAAAAGCAATGAACATTTTTCAAATTTGTGACCTTTTTCAAATCCAGGTCAGCACATGTGGCGTGCACAGAGCGAGCCCCACTCGCTACTTGGCGTGGGCTTGGCCTGTTGTGCCCTTAGCTCAACTCGCCGCAACGACTCATTCATTTCTCGTTTTTGAACTTTATTATACTTTTTTAAACCTTTTTCAGAATTTGAAATACTGTTTGGAATACTAAAAAATGTTTTTGTGTTCAAATATTGTTTGCAATTTTATAGAATGGTCTGGAATTTAAAATTTTGTTCCTGTTTTCAAAACAATTGTTCAAATATTTGAGAAATGTTTGCGTTTCAAAAAATTTGTTATTTTATAATAAAAAGTACGTGGTTTGCAATTTGTTTTCACCACCAATTGTTGGGAATTTGTTAACAATTTTGAAAAAGGAGTTAAACCTATAAAACTTTCATACACAATTAAAAATTCTAAAATTGTTGACAAATTTCAAGAAATGGTTAGGATATAAGAATATGTTCATGTTGATTGACAATGACTAAATTGCAACTAACAGAAGCATTCAAATTAAAAAAATTACGTGCTCACATCTGCACCCGTCTGGCCTAGTCTAACACACTCCTCTCAACTAGTGGTTTTTTTGGACTACGGATAAATGACTCTAACTTCTTGCAGCAGTTTGGCAAAGACATATGTGGCATCCATGCAAGGTCTGAACAACTTCCGACACCATTTGCATGTTGCGACGTGTCTGGCCATTTATCATCTTTTTTTACTGAACTCTAGAAAATGCTAGATTTGTCCAAAACCGAAACAACTTGGCATGTTACCTTAAATTCGTCATACAAGCCACTAGAAAAAAATGGTCATTTAAAGGATGTCGAAAAATAATGTGCTCTTAACAGAGCCTTCTGGCCTAATAGGACACCTTACGTGAACATGGTGTTTTCTATCTATGCGAATACACAAAATATTCAGGGAAGTAAACAAATGGGTTTCAAACTATTGTTCAATCTTTTTTCTGTTTTTGTAACTCCAAATTTGTGAGTGTTTTTAAAAAAAAATATTTGTGTTCAAAATCCTGTATGCTATTTTTAAAAATGTTCGTGTTTTAATATCTAGACAATTTTGAAAGACACAAACATTTATTTGAAATTCATGTACAATTTTTTAAAATATAAATATTTGTATTTAATGAATAAATTTTTAAAAGTCACGGTTTTTGAAATTTTGAACAAATTTTTAAAAGCATTTTTAAAATTAAAAGAGAAACAAAAAAGTGAAATAAAATAAGAAACCAAAAATTATAAGAAAAGAAAAAGAAAAACTGGGGAAAAGACCGGTTCACAACAGTAACCCGATTGATGAGGGATAGTTCTAGTAGTCTGCATTTTTGTAGTTAGACATTGAAGCTTATCAGCTCATGTGCTTAGCTACGAGTGATCAGCAATGTGAGTTACATGGTTCGATCCCTCGCACTGTCATTTCTTTTTTGATAAAATTTTCAGTGTTTCCATGTGCGACAATAGGCTGACCTAGTCCGACGACCTCCTGTGTGTGGCGCCCTCTATATGACTCTACTCCCCCAACGGCGAGCCCTAATTGCCACCTGTGAGAATCAAACCATCGCGACTTCGCTAAAGCAAAACAAGCGACAGACGCGATACAGGCTAACCCAGTTCGAGCCAGCAACCGGTTTTGGGAACCTTTTAGAACCTTATTATGGTTTTTTGTTTCCTTTTTGTTTTCCATATATTAATGATTTTCAAAAAATGTTTGAAATTCCAAAATTGGTTCATGTTTTTAAAAATTGTTCACGTTTAAAGAAAGTCTCGAAGTCCAAATTCTGATAAAAGTTCAAAATTCTAATTGTGTTCATTTTCGAAATAATTTTCATCTTGAAAAAAGTTCACCGCATTGAAGAAAAATGTGCATGGTGTATAAATACATGTCATCGTGTATAGAAATTTTGTTCTGCGTGCATTTCAAAAAATTTCATCATATATTTAAAAAATGTTCAGTGTGTATTGGAATAAAGTTCATGTATATTAAGAAAATGTTTAGTGTGTATTTTAAATTACTGTTTTTTAAATTCAGATTTCAAAATTTGTTCACAATTTGAAAAATTGTTCACATTTAAGAAAAGAATATTCCATTTTTTACGATTTTGAAACATTGTTCATATTTTCAAGAAATTTTGTTCATACTTGTTTCCAAGAGATATTGAGAAAGTAAAAGAAAAACAAAACTGGCACTTTATTTGGTACTTTAAGTTTTGCGATGTGTTTATGGCATCCACAACCTCTAGCTTGGTTTGCTAGCATTGGTAGCATGCCTTCTGGAGGTTGGGAGTTCGACTCTCATTGCATTCTCTTTTATATTATTTTTCACGAATGTGGCAAATTGGGCCGGCCCGTTCGTACATGTATTAATCCGTATAAGCCGGATGACCCACCATACATATGAAATGCATATAATTTGTCAAAGGTCTATGTTGTCATTTATACGTTTTGTGAGGGAGGGAGGGGGGGGGGGGGGGGGGGGGAGTACCGAAGCGGTACCCTCATGCCGTTGACATGTTCCTTAATTTCCATTCCATCAATCTGTGTTGGCGAGTCTGTTCTATAGCTCACATATTGCGTGTTATGTAGTCTGAATAATCTGCATTGTAATGAAATGCTGGAGCTTATACTTGTTGGATCCTCATGTTGTCCTGTATTTGTTGAGAAATTCAAAAGTAAAAAGAAAAAAGTTATTCAAACATAGGGCTGCCCCCTCGCTGAAGTTAGCACAGCACGAAGGCCTTTGAAGATCAAAAAGTGCAAGCAGCAACCGAGCTCCATAGAGCTCTTTATTTTTCTTTCAGTAGAAATACTTTTTCACACTTCAAAATAATCTGAAAAAAAGTATACACAGACATATGTTTGTATTATACATGTGTAAAATTTCATAAACATATATGTTGATATGTGATGTATACAAAAAAAAAACAAATACACGGATTAAAATATGCCTTTTTTGTTTTTGTTTTTGTTTTTGGGACTGATATTTGTCTTTTTTGTGTAGCATGCAAATAGTCAAATTAGTTGATGAAATTTGATACATATGTGAAGAACATGCATATGTATTTATAGAAAAAGATTTGACATTTTTAAAAGTTTAAATACATTTTGATTTATTTTTTGCAAAATGGGCTCCATGGAGCCCGACCTTTGCAACGCCATACTCCTTGGGAGATGCATTACCTGAGGTGCAACCAACATGTCCACTTAAGTTAACACATCATCGAATCAAATTTTGTCATTGCAGTTCTCATTCTGCTTTGAGCTTGCTTTCCATATAGGTTGTTCTCACTTTGTTGCATATCTAGATAACCCACTTTATCCACTTTGCCCTTAAAATTAGAAGTTAAGTCTCCTATTCACAACCTCCCCCCCCCCCCCCCCCTCCCCTAGTCGACCTCTCGATCCTTTTCAGCCCCTGAAGAGCATATTTACCCGGTGGGATCGTCAGAAGATATATAGTAGAAGAAGCCATCACTAATAGTGAGGGGGAAATGTGATACATCAGGATATCCCACTTGAAAACTCATCAACAATATGGACGACCTAAAGCTGAAGCAAGACCTTACCTACTTCAAGGATGTACACCATGTTGGAAATATGCCCTAGAGGCAATAATAAAAGTATTATTATTATATTTCCTTGTTCATGATAATTGTCTTTTATTCATGCTATAATTGTATTATCCGGAAATCGTAATACACGTGTGAATACATAGACCACAATATGTCCCTAGTGAGCCTCTAGTTGACTAGCTCGTTGTGATCAACAAATAGTCATGGTTTCCTGGCTATGGACATTGGATGTCGTTGATAACGGGATCACATCATTAGGAGAATGATGTGATGGACAAGACCCAATCCTAAGACTAGCACAAAAGATCGTGTAGTTCATTTGCTAGAGCTTTGCCAATGTCAAGTATCTCTTCCTTCGACCATGAGAGCGTGTAACTCCTGGATACCGTAGGAGTGCTTTGGGTGTATCAAACGTCACAACGTAACTGGGTGACTATAAAGGTGCACTACAGGTATCTCCGAAAGTATCTATTGTTTTATGCGGATCGAGACTGGGATTTGTCACTCCGTGTAAACGGAGAGGTATCTCTGGGCCCACTCGGTAGGACATCATCATATGCGCAATGTGACCAAGGAGTTGATCACGGGATGATGTGTTACGGAACGAGTAAAGTGACTTGCCGGTAACGAGATTGAACAAGGTATTGGATACCGACGATCGAATCTCGGGCAAGTAACATACCGATAGACAAAGGGAATTGAATACGGGATTGATTAAGTCCTTGACATCGTGGTTCATCCGATGAGATCATCGTGGAACATGTGGGAGCCATCATGGGTATCCAGATCCCGCTGTTGGTTATTGACCGGAGAACGTCTCGGTCATGTCTACATGTCTCCCGAACCCGTAGGGTCTACACACTTAAGGTTCGATGACGCTAGGGTTATAAAGGAAGTTTGTATGTGGTTACCGAATGTTGTTCGGAGTCCCGGATGAGATCCCGGACGTCACGAGGAGTTCCGGAATGGTCCGGAGGTAAAGATTTATATATGGGAAGTCCTATTTTGGCCACCGGAAAATGTTCGGGATTTTTCGGTATTGTACCGGGAAGGTTCTAGAAGGTTCCGGAGTGGGGCCCACCTGCATGGGGGACCCACATGGACGTGGGTAGTGGGGGCAAGGCCCCACACCCCTGGTCAAGGCGCACCAAGATCCCCCCTTAGAAGGAATAAGATCATATCCCGAAGGGATAAGATCAAGATCCCTAAAAAGGGGGGATAACAATCGGTGGGGAAGGAAATAATGAGATTTCTTTCCTCCCACCTTGGCCAACGCCCCAATGGACTTGGAGGGCAAGAAACCAGCCCCTCCACCCCTATATATAGTGGGGAGGCGCATGGGAGCTATACACGAAGTTCTGGCACAGCCCTACCTCTCTCCCTACTCCTCCTCTCCCATGGTGCTTGGCGAAGCCCTGCTGGATTGCCACGCTCCTCCACCACCACCACGCCGTTGTGCTGCTGTTGGATGGAGTCTTCCTCAACCTCTCCCTCTCTCCTTGCTGGATCAAGGCGTGGGAGACGTCACCGGGCTGTACGTGTGTTGAACGCGGAGGTGCCGTCCGTTCGGCACTAGGATCATCGGTGATTTGAATCACGACGAGTACGACTCCATCAACCCCGTTCACTTGAACGCTTCCGCTTAGCGATCTACAAGGGTATGTAGATGCACTCTCTTTCTACTCGTTGCTGGTCTCTCCATAGATAGATCTTGGTGACACGTAGGAAAATTTTGAATTTCTGCTACGTTCCCCAACAGTGGCATCATGAGCTAGGTCTATTGCGTAGATTCTTTGCACGAGTAGAACACAAAGTAGTTGTGGGCGTTGATGTTGTTCAATATGCTTACCGTTACTAGTCCAATCTTGTTTCGACGGTATTGTGGGATGAAGCGGCCCGGACCGACCTTACACGTACTCTTACGTGAGACAGGTTCCACCGATTGACATGCACTTGGTGCATAAGGTGGCTAGCGGGTGCCAGTCTCTCCCACTTTAGTCGGAACGGATTCGATGAAAAGGGTCCTTATGAAGGGTAAATAGCAATTGGCATATCACGTTGTGGTCTTGCGTAGGTAAGAAACGTTCTTGCTAGAAACCCATAGCAGCCACGTAAAACATGCAACAACAATTAGAGGACGTCTAACTTGTTTTTGCAGGGTATGCTATGTGATGTGATATGGCCAAGAAGAATGTGATGAATGATATGTGATGTATGAGATTGATCATGTTCTTGTAATAGGATTCACGACTTGCATGTCGATGAGTATGACAACCGGCAGGAGCCATAGGAGTTGTCTTTATTTATTGTATGACCTGCGTGTCATTGAAGAACGCCATGTAAACTACTTTACTTTATTGCTAAACGCGTTAGTCATAGAAGTAGAAGTAGTCGTTGGCGTGACAACTTCATGAAGACACGATGATGGAGATCATGATGATGGAGATCATGGTGTCGTGCCGGTGACGATGATGATCATGGAGCCCCGAAGATGAAGATCAAAAGGAGCAAAATGATATTGGCCATATCATGTCACTATTTGATTGCATGTGATGTTTATCATGTTTATGCATCTTGTTTGCTTAGGACGACGGTAGTAAATAAGATGATCCCTTACAAAATTTCAAGAAGTGTTCTCCCCTAACTGTGCACCGTTGCTACAGTTCGTCGCTTCTAAGCACCACGTGATGATCGGGTGTGATGGATTCTTACGTTCACATACAACGGGTGTAAGACAGTTTTACACAGCGAAAACACTTAGGGTTAACTTGACGAGCCTAGCATGTGCAGACATGGCCTCGGAACACGGAGACCGAAAGGTCGAGCATGAGTCGTATGGTAGATACGATCAACATGAAGATGTTCACCGATGATGACTAGTCCGTCTCACGTGATGATCGGACACGGCCTAGTTGACTCGGATCATGTGATCACTTAGATGACCAGAGGGATGTCTATCTAAGTGGGAGTTCATAAGATGAACTTAATTATCCTGAACATAGTCAAAAGACCTTTTGCAAATTATGTCGTAAGCTCGCGCTTTAGTTCCACTGTTTAGATATGTTCCTAGAGAAAATATAGTTGAAAGTTGATAGTAGCGATTATGCGATCAGTAGAAAGCTTATGTCCTTAATGCACCGCTCAGTGTGCTGAACCCCAACGTCGTTTGTCGATGTTGCGAACATCGGACATACACGTTTTGATAACTACGTGATAGTTCAATTAAATGGTTTAAGTAGAGGCACCAAAGACGTTTTCGAAACGTCGCGGAACATATGAGATGTTTCGAGGGCTGAAATTGGGATTTCAGGCTCGTGCCCACGTCAAGAGGTATAAGACCTCCGACGATTTTCTTAGCCTGCAAACTAAGGGAGAAAAGCTCAATCGTTGAGCTTGTGCTCAGATTGTCTGAGCACAACAATCACTTGAATCGAGTGGGAGTTGATCCTCCAGATGAGATAGTGATGTTTCCCCAAAGTCATTGCCACCAAGCTGCTAGAGCTTCGTGATTAACTATAACATATCAGGGATAGATATGATGATCCTTGAAATATTCATGATGTTTGACACCGCGAAAGTAGAAATCAAGAAGGAGCATCAATTGTTGATGGTTGGTGAAACCACTAGTTTCAAGAAGGGCAAGGGAACAAAGGGATACTTCATGAAACGGCAATTCAGCTGCTGCTCTAGTGAAGAAACCCAAGGTTGAACCCAAACCCGAGACTAAGTGCTTCTGTAATAAGGGGAACAACCACTGGAGCAGCATTACCCTAGATACTTGGTAGATGAGAAGGCTGGCAAGGTCGATAGAAGTATATTGGATATACATTATGTTAATGTGTACTTTACTAGTACTCCTAGTAGCACCAGGGTATTGGATACCGGTTCGGTTGCTAAGTGTTAGTAACTCGAAATAAAAGCTACGGAATAAACGGAGACTAGCTAAAGGTGAGCTGACGATATATGTTGGAAGTGTTTCCAAGGTTGATATGATCAAGCATCGCACGCTCCCTCTACCACCGAGATTGGTGTTTGCGTTGAGCATAGACATGATTGGATTATGTCTATCGCAATACGGTTATTCATTTAAGGAGAATAATGGTTACTCTATTTTTGAATAATACCTTCAATGGTCTTGCACCTAAAGGAATGGTTTATTGAATCTCGGTCGTAGTGATACACATTTTCATGCCAAAAGATATAAGATAGTAATGATAGTACCACTTACTTGTGGCACTGCCATGTAAGTCATAATGGTATAAAACGCATGAAGAAGCTCCATGTTGATGGATCTTTGGACTCACTCGTTTTTGAAAAGTTTGAGACATGCGAACCATGTCTATTGGTGTATATGCATGAAGAAACTCCATGCAAATGGATCGTTCGGACTCACTTGATTTTGAATCACTTGAGATATGCAAATCATACCACATGGGCAAGATGACTGAAAAGCCTCATTTTCAGTAAGATGGAACAAGATAGCAACTTGTTGGAAGTAACACATTTTGATGTGTGCAGTCGAATGAGTGCTGAGGCATGCAGTGAATATCATTATGTTCTTACTTCACAGATGATTCGAGTAAATGTTGAGTATATTTACTTGATGAAACACAAGTCTGAATTATTGAATGGTTCAAGTAATTTCAGAGTGAAGTAGCAGATCATTGTGACAAGAGGATAAAATGTCTATGATATGATCATAGAGATGAATATCTGAGTTACGAGTTTTGGCACACAATTAAGACATTGTGGAAATTGTTTCGCAATTAATACCGCCTGGAACACCATAATGTGATGGTGTGTCCGAACATCATAGTTGCACCCTATTGGATATGGTGCGTACCATGATGTCTCTTATCGAATTACCACTATCGTTCATGGGTTAGGCATTAGAGACAACCACATTCACTTTAAATAGGGCACCACGTAATTCCGATGAGATGACACCGTATGAATTATGGTTTAGAGAAACCTAAGTTGTCGTTTCTTAAAAGTTTGGGGCTGCGACGCTTATATGAAAAAGTTTCAGGTTGATAAGCTCGAACCCAAAGCGGATAAAATGCATCTTCATAGGAAACCCAAAACAGTTGGGTATACCTCCTAATTCAGATCCGAAAGCAATATGGATTGTTTCTAGAATCGGGTCCTTTCTCGAGGAAAAGTTTCTCTCGAAAGAATTGAGTGGGAGGATGGTGGAGACTTGATGAGGTTATTGAACCGTCTCTTCAACTAGTGTGTGACAGGGCACAGGGAGTTGTTCCTGTGGCACCTACACCAATTGAAGTGGAAGCTTATGATATTGATCATGAAACTTCGGATCAAGTCACTCCCAAACCTCGTAGGATGACAAGGATGCGTACTACTTCAGAGTGGTACGTAATCCTGTCTTGAAGGTCATGTTGCTAGACAACAATGAACCTACGAGCTATGGAGAAGCGATGGTGGGCCCGGATTCCGATAAATGGCTTGAGGCCATAAAATCCGAGAGAGGATCCATGTATGAAAACAAAGTGTAGACTTTGGCAGAACGGCTCGATGGTCGTAAGGCTAATGAGTACAGATGGATTTCAAAAGGAAGACGGACAATGATGGTAAATGTCACCATTAAGAAAGCTCGACTTGTCGTTAAGATGTTTTCCGACAAGTTCAAGGAGTTGACTACGATGAGATTTTCTCACTCGTAGCGATGCTAAGAGTCTGTTGGAATTATATTAGCGATTACTGCATTATTTATGAAATCTTGCAGATAGGATGTCAAAACATTGTTTCCTCGACGATTTTAATGAGGAAAGGTTGTATGTGATACAACCGGAAGGTTTTGTCAATCCCGAAAGATGCTAATAAGTATGCAAAGCTCCAGCAATCCTTCTAAGGACTGGAGTGAGCATCTCGGAGTTGGAATGTATGCTTTGATGATGATCAAAAATTTTGGGTTTGTACAAAGTTTATGAGAAACTTGTATTTCCAAAGAAGTGAGTGGGAGCACTATAGAATTTCTGATGAGTATATGTTGTTGACATATTGTTGATCAGAAATGACGTAGAATTTCTGGAAAGCATATAGGGTTATTTTGAAAGTGTTTTTCAATGGAAAGCCTGGATTAAGCTACTTGAACATTGAGCATCAAGATCTATAAGGATAGATCAAAATGCTTAATAATACTTTCAAATGAGCACATACCTTGACATGATCTTGAAGGTGTTCAAGATGGACCAGTCAAAGAAGGAGTTCTTGCCTGAGTTGTAAGGTACGAAGTTAAGACTTAAAGCTCGACCACGGCAGAATAGAGAGAAAGGACGAAGGTCGTCCCCTATGCTTAAGACGTAGGCTCTTCAGTATGCTATGCTGTGTACCGCACCTGAAGTGTGCCTTGCCATGAGTCAGTCAAGGGGTACAAGAGTGATCCAAGAATGGCTCACAGGACAGCGGTCAAAGTTATCCTTAGTAACTAGTGGACTAAGGAATTTTCTCGATTATGGAGGTGGTAAAAGAGTTCGTCGTAAAGGTTACGACGATGCAAGCTTGACACCTATCCGGATAGCTCTGAGTAGAGAGACCGGATACATATAATGGAGCAATAATTTAGAATAGCTCCAAGTAGAACAGTTGTTTGGAATAGCTCCAAATAGAGCGTGGTAGCTGCATCTAGGAGATGACATAGAGATTTGTAAAGCACACACGGATCTGAAAGGTTCAGACCCGTTGACTAAAACCTCTCTCACAAGCAACATGATCAAACATAAAACTCATTGAGTGTTAATCACATAGTGATGTGAACTAGACTACTGACTCTAGTAAACTCTTGGGTATTAGTCACATGGCGATGTGACCTGTGAGTGTTAATCACATGGCGATGTGAACTAGATTATTGACTCTAGTGCAAGTGGGAGACTGTTGGAAATATGCCCTAGAGGCAATAATAAAAGTATTATTATTATATTTCCTTGTTCATGATAATTGTCTTTTATTCATGCTATAACTGTATTATCCGGAAATCGTAATACACGTGTGAATACATAGACCACAATATGTCCCTAGTGAGCCTCTAGTTGACTAGCTCGTTGTGATCAACAGATAGTCATGGTTTCCTGGCTATGGACATTGGATGTCGTTGATAACGGGATCACATCATTAGGAGAATGATGTGATGGACAAGACCCAATCCTAAGACTAGCACAAAAGATCGTGTAGTTCATTTGCTAGAGCTTTGCCAATGTCAAGTATCTCTTCCTTCGACCATGAGAGCGTGTAACTCCTGGATACCGTAGGAGTGCTTTGGGTGTATCAAACGTCACAACGTAACTGGGTGACTATAAAGGTGCACTACAGGTATCTCCGAAAGTATCTATTGTTTTATGCGGATCGAGACTGGGATTTGTCACTCCGTGTAAACGGAGAGGTATCTCTGGGCCCACTCGGTAGGACATCATCATATGCGCAATGTGACCAAGGAGTTGATCACGGGATGATGTGTTACGGAACGAGTAAAGTGACTTGCCGGTAACGAGATTGAACAAGGTATTGGATACCGACGATCGAATCTCGGGCAAGTAACATACCGATAGACAAAGGGAATTGAATACGGGATTGATTAAGTCCTTGACATCGTGGTTCATCCGATGAGATCATCGTGGAACATGTGGGAGCCATCATGGGTATCCAGATCCCGCTGTTGGTTATTGACCGGAGAACGTCTCGGTCATGTCTACATGTCTCCCGAACCCGTAGGGTCTACACACTTAAGGTTCGATGACGCTAGGGTTATAAAGGAAGTTTGTATGTGGTTACCGAATGTTGTTCGGAGTCCCGGATGAGATCCCGGACGTCACGAGGAGTTCCGGAATGGTCCGGAGGTAAAGATTTATATATGGGAAGTCCTATTTTGGCCACCGGAAAATGTTCGGGATTTTTCGGTATTGTACCGGGAAGGTTCTAGAAGGTTCCGGAGTGGGGCCCACCTGCATGGGGGGACCCACATGGACGTGGGTAGTGGGGGCAAGGCCCCACACCCCTGGTCAAGGCGCACCAAGATCCCCCCTTAGAAGGAATAAGATCATATCCCGAAGGGATAAGATCAAGATCCCTAAAAAGGGGGGATAACAATCGGTGGGGAAGGAAATAATGAGATTTCTTTCCTCCCACCTTGGCCAACGCCCCAATGGACTTGGAGGGCAAGAAACCAGCCCCTCCACCCCTATATATAGTGGGGAGGCGCATGGGAGCTATACACGAAGTTCTGGCACAGCCCTACCTCTCTCCCTACTCCTCCTCTCCCATGGTGCTTGGCGAAGCCCTGCTGGATTGCCACGCTCCTCCACCACCACCACGCCGTTGTGCTGCTGTTGGATGGAGTCTTCCTCAACCTCTCCCTCTCTCCTTGCTGGATCAAGGCGTGGGAGACGTCACCGGGCTGTACGTGTGTTGAACGCGGAGGTGCCGTCCGTTCGGCACTAGGATCATCGGTGATTTGAATCACGACGAGTACGACTCCATCAACCCCGTTCACTTGAACGCTTCCGCTTAGCGATCTACAAGGGTATGTAGATGCACTCTCCTTCCTACTCGTTGCTAGTCTCTCCATAGATAGATCTTGGTGACACGTAAGAAAATTTTGAATTTCTGCTACGTTCCCCAACACACCATGCCAAGGAAGCTGATCGGGCAGGGGAGAACACAGATTTGAGAAGCACGAAACCTAAGTCCATGGCCTGAGGACCGAGGGGAGAAGGAAACACTGGATAAGTCCGCCAAGCGTACCTGCAATGAAGTGATCAAACAATTTGGGCAATACATCATGGATGAAAGGATCTATCTCATGGTTGGAATATGATAGGAAAAATATATGAACCATCGTGTTGCCCGAGAAACACGGCCAAAGGTGGTTAGATGGCAGGACCCCTTTTATAACCAAGGGTGGGAATAAACCTTGGGCCATGCCAAAGGGTGGAGCGACACCCGTCTGGGTTGTGGGAGTACTCCGTCATGGAGATAACACGATAATTACGAAAGGCAACCGAGTGTTTGGGGGCTTCATCGGACCAATGGCTCGAAGTTTCATGCTTTTGAGGTTGTTTTGTGTCATTTTTTAGTGGCCGTTTTGTGTCTTGTTCTTCATTTGTGTCGTTTAGTGTTTTTCTTGATAAATAGTAGACAATATGACGACGATTGGTGTCTTTTCTATAAAAAAAATCTTTCACAACCTTTTTTAAGGAATAGCATTGCTAAATGAATAAAGAATCCAACACATATGGAAGCTCTCGCTTTCTTTTGTGTTTTCTGAAAGTAAAAAGGTAACAGTACTCGCGTTAGTAGCCTACAAGCCAAAGACGGATTTCAAATAGATTCCGTCCGGCCCAACCTAGTTATGCAAGTACTCCCTCCGTTCACATTTCATCGATGTTCTGAATATTTTAATATAGACTATATATGGACTGAAATTATGAACATACTGGAGTACATACTAAAACGCGTCTATACATCCGATTAAAAAAAATAGAACATCTTATAATACGGAATGTAGGGAGTAGTAAAAGAGGACAAATACGCCTTTGTATTTCGAAAGCGTAAATGGTTATCCCTCAGATACGCTTTGCTTCACTCTAGGGGAGCATCAGATAGCGTCACTGTAATCACCCACCCGCCCAAATTAGAGATCGGATCGATCCGCCGGCGGCCACGCCGGTCAGGTGTCCCCGGCGGCGAAGCTCGGCGCGACGACGGAGCCTTCCTGGCGATGGGGTGCGGTGGGAGTCGTACAGGCGCGCGGCGGCGGCGGCGGTCTCGATGGCGTCGCCGCTCCAGGGGGGATTCGAGTCCGGCGTCGTCGTCGGTCCGAGCGGGACGGGGCGCAGCAGCGGCGGTGGCCCGAGCAACGAAGACAGTGGCGTTGAACCTCCAAAAGGTACCAGTGGCCCTCATTGCGCTGTAATTACTCGTAGGCGTAGCGCCATTCATTTATCAAGTGATTTAATTAAATTCAAAGTGGGTGATTCAGATTTTGAGTTACTCACTCCTAATGGTGGAGTAGAATCCCGAGACACCGCCAATTTGTGCTGGCGAGTCTGTTTTGTACGAGTAGCTTACATGTTGAGTGTTCTGCAGTCTGAAGAATCTGCATAGCCTGATTTCTCATTTGGAGTTGCCAGTGCTGTCCAAGTTCTGTCCTTGTCAGCATAGCGAACTCTGCTTTGTCTTGCACATGCTGGATCCTCATGTTGTCGATGCAGGGGAGAAGCGTGATCATTGTCCTGTATTTGTGGAGAAGTAATTCTGAAGAAAGAAGGAAAAAAAAATGTTACTCAAACTGACATACCGCTGTCTCCTCACTGAAGTTAGCCAGATTCCTCACTAAGGCCTTTGGAGATGCATTACCTGACGTGCAACCAGCAGATCCCCTCACACAAGTTAGCCCATCATCAAATCGAATGATTTCATTGCGGTTCTCAAGTTAAGTATTATTCATTGCTTGGAGGTCGAATGGAATTAAAGTATTATTCATTGCTTTCCACATATACATTACAGCTAAAATCGGATGCTAGCTGCTACTCTTCTAACCAAAGCACCCCCAAGAAAAAGCTACTTCTTGTTCTGTTCAGCACCTGGTGTCGTTTCCTGCTATACTTTGGAAGAAACAACTTTTCAACTCATATTCCTCATAAATCGTCATTTTGGTGCTGCACTGAATGACATGAATTTGCCTACCCTGCAATTAGAATGAGCTTGTTGTGCATCATAAGTTAACTGGATTAATTTCAAGCAAACTGGCCAGTTGTTTTCTTAAGCATATGGGAGTTGCAGCGGTTAATTGGTAACTGGGAGCAATACAGCCTTCGCTAGAAAAGAAGTGGAATGACTGACGTGCAGTTTTGGACAAAAGTAGCTGCCTTGCCTGGCCTGCAAGGATCATTGATCCTCCAGCTCCATATCTTACCTCCTTGCTGCTTTTGGTAAAGCATCAGATGCTCTCTTTGGTACTAGCATGAAACCTAAAGTATAGTTTGCTCCAAGGCTAATAAGCTGACAGTATTCTGCGGGGAAACCAAAAGGGTATTGGCAGGGACCAATATCTTCAGAGCTAGCATTAGCACCAACACCTCATATCGCAGCAAGAAAGAAACGATAAGCATGGAGGCGACGGCGGTTAGCTTGGGCAAGGCTGTGCTCGACGGTGCGCTGGGCTATGCTAAGTCCAAGGCGGCAGAGGAAATCGCGCTGCAGCTCGGTGTCGAGCGCAATGTGAACTTCATCAAGGACGAGCTGCAGATGATGCAGTCGTTCCTGATGACAGCCGATGAGGAGCAAAGCCACAATAAGGTGCTCACCACCTGGGTGAAACAGATTGGGGTCCTGGCCTATAAGGTGGAGGATAGCCTCATGGATTTCGGCCTCCACTCGGAGAAAAAACCATTCTTGGGCTGCATCCCCCGCAACCCAGGTGATCGACGCCGCATTGCCAAGGAGGTGAAGGAGCTGAGGGCCGAGGTGGAGGATGTGAGCAACAGGAATCTGCGCTATCGCCTCATCAAGGAGAGTTCAGGCTCCAAGCCTACCACGGCAGAGGAGCAGGCCAGCATTGCCACTGCAACACTGTTTGGCATCAACGAAGCAAGGCTTGCTGCCTTGGAGCACGAAAAACCATCAGAGGTGGACCTCCGCCAGCTGATTACCAGCAACAATGTGGGCCTTAGGGTGATCGCTGTTTGGGGAACTAACAGTGATCTCGGGAAGACGTCAGCCATCCAGGAGGTTTATGATGACCCGAAGGTATTGAAAAGGTTTGGATTCCGTGCTTGGATTAGGCTGATGCATCCTTTCAATCCACAGGAGTTCCTCCAGAGCTTAGTAAGGCAATTTTATGAAAATTTCTATGATGAGGTTGGAAAGCCATCTGTCAATTCACAAGAGTTCCTCCAGAGCTTGCTAAGGCAATTAAATGAAAATTCCCATGATGAGGTTGGAAAGGCAGAACAAGAAACAAGTGTTGGGGCTGTTCTGGCAAAGATGGAGAAGATGGATCAAAGTGATTTGGTCTGCGTGTTTAATGCACAGTTGTGTAGCAGTAGCTACCTGGTTGTAATAAATGACCTGTCCACAATAGAAGAGTGGCATTGCATTAAGAAGTACTTTCCCAACAACAAGAAACAAAGTAGAATCGTTGTTTCCACACAGCAAGTTGAAATTGCAAGCCTGTGTACAGAGAAACCATACCAAGTTTCGGGGTTCAAGCAGTTGTCATGTGATCAAACTATTTATTTGTTCCACAAGAAGGTAAATCTTTTTCTTGTCTTGGTTTCTGTTACAATTTCTTCTTCGTTTTATTTATTACTTATTGGTTCTTCTTTTCATTTTGGGTCTAATTGCAGAATTCAGAGGAGCGGGTCAGCATGGGTTGTGTTAGTGTGACATTGTTTGACACCAATGAAGCAAGGCTTGCTTCTATGGAGAAGCAGAAACTGAAGGTGATACTCCGCCAGCTGGTCAAAATTTTAATCTTGAATTCCATTGTCTGGATTATATTTGGGTTGTGTAAATGTCTGATAGTGTGTCCCTCTTATCTTCACATGCATGCACAGATGCATGCACTCCGTGCGCGCTCAGAGTTACACTAACTGAAAAACACACGGTGCTTTGAAGTGATCCCAGGATGTATATGAACTTAGATGATTTTTTTGGCACTCTCAATAAAATTGTGCGCATGGATATCCTCAATATTTAAAGAGATACACGGGTAGTCTAGATATGAAAATGTGTAAAACACAACTGCATAAATTCTCATAGATTTTTTTTTCAGGTTATGCATGAATCATGTTCTGCAGAGCCCATTTCCAACTCAAACAATGTTACTACTACTGAGAAAAACAGAGCAATGCTCACCACTGAAATACAGGAGCAAGACCAAGTACCTAACAATCCAGATGAAGAAAAAGTTCATAACCCAACTGCAAGAAAGAAGTTTGATCGCAGCAGGACACTAGCACTGGCTGGTGAAGTACTCTGTGGGCGAGAAACAGAGAAATCTATTCTTCTCAAATTAGTTGGACAACCAGACAACAATCAAGGCTGTAAGGTGATCTCAGTTTGGGGAATGGGGGGTCTTGGAAAAACCACTCTTGTCCGAAGCATCTACCGAAGTCAACAGCTTGGTGACTGGAAACGCGCATGGGCCACAGCATTTCGTCCTTTCAACCCTGAAGTGCTCCTTAGAGATTTGGTTTTGCAGCTTCAGAATACTATTCAAGAAGATCCTGCTGGATCAACATCAACTGGAGCAGAAAAGAAAAGCATATCAGTGATGAAACTTCAAGACTTGAAGGATGAGTTAGCTCGGTTACTAAAATTGAAAATGTGCCTTGTTGTTCTTGATGATATATCGTCCACTTCTGAATGGAATTTGGTCAAATCGTGTTTGGATAATGCTGGAAGGATCATATTAACCACAAGACAAAAAAATGTTGCCAAACATTGTTCAAGAGAAGACAAGAACATGTACTGTCTTGAAGGTCTGAAAGATGCTGCTGCACTTGACCTCTTCATAAAGAAGGTAGTTTTGTAACTAGTACCATTTCTTCTCTTTCATATGAGTTTTGTTTCACATGATATTCGTAAGCTCAATATTTCTCTCAGTTCAAAATTTAGAAGTATTAAAGCTGATGTCTTCTTTGAAGAAAATGTTTAATCACTAATAGTTCGTACCAAGATATTAGATCTAGAAAAATGTCCACCAACAGAAATGGATTTTTTTTGATAAATATTAGATCTGAACTCGCCTGCTAATTTATGGGTAAGCACCATGGTGGGTTTGTGTGATTGGGTAGCTTTCTTGGACACTGCAAGTCGAGCCTCCCAATGTGCAGCGTGCTGGGACCTCCCGTTGTCTTGGGCCGGTGGTGGCCGTGGGCTGGTAGTTTGTGGGTGCTATCTGGACTATGCCAGTGGTGTTTCCGTAAATCCGTCAGAGGCTGGGGCATCAGCAAGCATGTTGATATGCCGATTTGAGCTATGTCTGGTGGCTCGCTAGACCTGCGAGGCATTGTCTGGCTCCCAGGTTCACAGTGTCATCCACGACGCGGAGGTATTGCTGCTTCGCCTGCCAATGGAGGGGGACATGGATGAACTTGTGCCATTTCATCCTAGCGATGTTGCTTGAACATCTGTGTTGACTGGTATATCAGACTATCAGTGCCTCAGACTGCATGGACGATGACCATGCTTTGGCTAGCTTGGATTGTCTACATCATGACGCGGCAGGAGGATGACATTTCGTAGCTCAGGAGTTTGTTGTGATAGATGTAGAGTGTGGCTTTTTGCGGCGGTGCAACATCCAGGTTGTCAACCATGTTTGGTAGTTCAGCATCTTTAAGCCATGACGAGGGCATCTCATGTGCTTGTCTTGGTCAAACTGGGCCTTTCTCCTCATTGTGTGGGTCATGCCGTATTTGACCTACTTTGTGGGAGGAAGATGCACCATGGTGGTGGTGGTGGTGGGGGGGGGGGCCCTTTGTCGATGGTGTGAGGTTGTGATTCATTGTTGCTGATGGGCTACCATCTTTCCTCAAGTTGGGGTGCATGTGTGTGCGCTTTTTCGTGTGTGGATGGCATCAAGGCCGTTATTGGTCTATTGGAGTGTGTGTTGTAATGAGCACCTAGCGATTTGTTGGCTGTTGTCCTCTGTGTTGGTGTTTGGATGTACTTGCATATTCTTAGCCTACAATTTTTTGAACAATGGAATAAGATGCAAAGCTTTTGCGCATTTTTGGAAAAAGTTTCATTGAAAATTTGCAGTTTTTGTCCTGTGCAAGCAAGTTTGAAGAGTTGAAATAGCAATTTTGTGCCCTCAATTTTTTCCACGTGCTACAGAAATGCAACAAAGATTACGGTGCGGTTGTAATTAGGTAGGTTCAGACAATCAACTCACTTTCAGTAAATGTTTTGCCTCCTTGATTTAGTTGTAGCGTCAAATGTTCTCACCATACTCATGAGTGATACTTGTGTGTTTTTAATGTAAGCTGGTGAAGTCGCTAATTACTTTGTTAGGGGTGAGTCTCTTTTTTTCCGGTATTTCTTGGAGTTGAGCAATACTGTTCTTTTGCCTGTACTATTTGAGTGAATCTTATCATGAAATTGAATTAAATTGTCAACCAATCATCAGGTTTGTTACCAGGCTCATGCGCACAAATTTTAAGGGCTAAAGTAGCAACCTTGTTATCCTCAAATTTATTTATTCATTTCATAAGCAAAATTTGCAACATTATTAAAAAAATGTAATTGTGCAAAATACTTGAAAATTTGTAATCGTGATTTCTTCAGAATTTCTTGGAAGCACAATTTTTTTAAACTGGGGCATGTGCTCCTATGTGCATATTTGAATTATCGCACTCACGCTCTCGGGTGCACACTTTAATTGTAGCAGTATCTAGGATCACAATGTTTAGTGCACAACTTAGATACAAGGTAATTCGAATGCTGATGAATTCTCCATATGAAGAGAATTTCATTTTATATGACTGTCAAGTAAGAGTAACAAAAGGGAAATTTCAACAAAAAGTTAAAAGTCCAAGAGAATAATTTCATAAAAAACTTATCCTAAGGGTCAAGGATTTACTTACAGAATCTACAACTTGAAGCTAGGACAAACAAGTTTATATTATTTCATATTCTTAGTTTAGCAACAATAATTCTTTAATCCAAATAGTTAACTTTGTCAAAATATGTCCATTACAGGTATTCAAGGACAATATTGACAAACATGATTTAGTCCCAGCTATGATGGAGCAAGCAAGACTCATCCTACATAAATGTGATGGACTTCCCCTTGCAATATCGACTATCGGTGGATTCCTAGCCAGCAAGCCAAAGAATGCTATTGAATGGAAGAAGATGAATGATCAAATTAGAACTGAATTGGAGATAAATCCTGAACTTAGGGCAATAAAAACAATTCTTATGAGGAGCTATGATGGTTTGCCATACCATCTCAAATCTGTTTTCTTATATCTGTCCATATTTCCAGAAGATCATAGAATTAGGTGGGGTCGCTTGGTGAGGCGGTGGATTGCAGAGGGTTACTCAAGGGATATGCATGGCATGAATGCAGTTGAACTTTGTCGGAGGTACTTTGATGACCTCCTGGATAGGAGTATGATCCTGCCAGGGGAAGGGATAGACCAATACAAACAGAAAATCAGTTCTTGCCAACTTCATGATATGATCCGTGAAATATGCATCTCAAAGGCTAGGGAGGAAAACCTTGTTTTCACATTGGAGGAAGGATGTTGTTTGAGCAACACACTAGGTGCAATACGCCATCTTGTCATAGGCAGCAACTGGAAAAGGGATAAACATGTGCTGGAGAGCATGCTAGACTTGTCACACGTACGGTCATTGACCGTGTTTGGAGAGTGGAGACCATTTTTCATCTCTGATAATATGAGGTTCCTGCGAGTGCTTGACTTGGAAGACACCGTAGGGCTAAGGGATCATCATCTTGAGAAAATCGGGAAGCTCCATCACCTCATGTACCTTTCTCTACGAGGATGTCGCAGTATTTTATACCTGCCAAATTCTTTGCAGAATTTGAGGCACCTCCAAACACTTGATGTTAAAGGTACACAGATAATTGAGTTGCCAAGAACAATCACCAATCTTAGCAAGTTACAGAACCTTCATGCAGCTGGTTTTTGGAACAGAGGGCACGATGTCAAGGGAGAGGACATAGTAGATAAATATTCAGGTTACAGATATTGTACTCCTACATGTCAAACATGCAGTGTTTTGTTGTCCAGAGGTCATCTTTTCTTGAGACCACAAGTTTTAGATGCTGGTTTGAATAGGTATGATATATTCAATCTACACTGCTTCAAGGAGAGGCGTCTAGATGGTGTTATACTTCCTAGAGGGATTGGCAGATTGAAGGCCCTTCACTCACTAGGTATTGTTGATGTTTCCGGGAGAAATGGAAATGCCACTATAAAAGAGTTTGGAGAGCTTACTCAGCTACGTAAGCTTAAAGTGGGTGGTCTGAGCTACAGGAACATCAATGAGTTATGGTCTGCCATTGCTGGTCATAATCAGCTTCAATCTTTGTCAGTTGAAGTGGGTAACCCGCATGAAGAGAGGAATGAGTTAGATGGCTGTTTGGGTGAGGGTTTGTTGCCACCAAGCAGCCTTGAGAGCCTCACTCTGGCTGGTAAGCTAGTCACTGTAACAAAATGGATCCATACGCTTCAGAATCTCACCAAGTTGGTGCTAAGTTACAGCAGTTTGAAGCAAGATGATGATGCCATACAAGCCCTCGGGGTGCTACCAAATATTGCGGTTCTACGCCTGCAGAATGACTCGTTCAGGGGGACACAGCTCCATTTCCAGAGGTCATCTTTCCCTAGCCTCATGGTGCTGGAGCTCGATTGGTTAGACAACCTCAAGTCGGTGCAGTTTGAAGAAGACACAATGCGCAAGCTTGAGCTGCTACAAATTGGTGTGTGCGTAGAGCTGAAGGTCATCTCCGGGCTGCCAGCCCTTAAAAGCCTCAAGGAAATTCAGTTGCTTAAAGTTGGTGACAGTTATCTCACTAAAATATATGAGGTGCAGAGGGAAGAGGTGGAGAGGCAGGTAGGGGAGCACGTGAGAGCGAACATTATTGACTGACTATTAAACTCTCCTCTGTGTGTGTGTGCGCACGCGCATATTATCGTGCCTCTCCTGTATTCTACGTACTATACATACAGTAGGAGAGTACCAAATTGGGTCACTCGGGCGTATACAGCAGGACTGTAAGTCTGTAATGCAACAGTTGTATGTATCACTTTAAAACGCACTACATAGCACTTCCTTTGATGTAAATTTCATATAATAATCACAAGCTACTGATAGGATGCCTCCGCGTGCATTCCTTTGTTGTACCAGCATCGAATGCGGTACGACACCGAATGCAGATTGCAGCTAGAACACGATGATTGCTCCCAAAAGAAGAGGAGGAATACATCACAGTCGGTAACACATGTAGTGCCATTAGCCATGCCATTTTATATATGAACCTTCAGAAGCTGCTACAGCTAACAAAAAATTTAAAACATTGGAGTATAGCAAGCACTAGAGATGTCATCCTCACAGACTTGTTCCTTTTTCTTTTCTTAAGATAAACATCTATGTAGTATATCCTCTTGCCAATTGCATGGTAAGGAGGAAGAGGATGGACTACGTGCACATGGATTACCGGCAAAGAACTGCCAGCAGCACATCCCCTGAGAGAAAAAGCAGAGGTTTGACACATAATCAACAAATTGGACATGTTAACCCCTGACAAAAAGATACATGTTTGTATCTTTGTTCTCCACACTGAACTAAATTTCACAACTGTTCATCTGGTGCATACTCCCAGGTTTATAATTCTGCCCACAAGCGGCAGGTATACAGCAACAAAGAAGAACACTGTAGTTGATAACAGATGTATTACTGCTGCTTCAGGATGCTGTGAGATTAGTCATAAGAGAGGTATTATATGGCTACGACTGCTTCAAGACTCTGCTTGGGTGGCTCAATGGCCGCGTGAGCAATTCCTTACGCTCTAACTTCATTAGTCACCCACTGCAGGCACAAAAAAGATGGGCAAATATGTTTATTAACTTCACAATTCACAAACTTCCTTTGACTCTGAATCCTCGAAGCCGGGTCATCCCAGCAACAATAGGCAAACTCTGAAACATCCAAGTACTGAATTAAAGAAAGTTTGTCAACTCAGTCATATAAGCATGTGAATAATATATATGTCAAAAAAGGCATGAAAAGAGGGTTATGACTTATGACTGAAACTTCATAAGCTGATAACAAAAGGCTTTCTCGGAAGAAAAAGGCTGAAATATTTAATATAGGATTGAAACATTGGAAGAGGAACATGTGAATCGAATGCTCCTACTGCAACTCCAAGTTTAGGGGTCTTCGCTTCGTTGATTTTCGTTTCAGTTGCATCAACTTACAATACACTGCAGCTGGCAACGGATGCTTTTTGTTGGCTGTTGCTGTGCTAACTGAAGCCAAAGAAAGACAGCAGCAACGAAGAATGAGGGAGTCCATTTATTACATCATCCTCACAGAGATATCATCATCCTCACAGGCTTGTTCCTTCTTTTTTCTTCTCTTATTATAAGAAGATAAATATCATCATAGTACTCCGAACTACAGAACAGTTCCACAACTAATGACTGAATCTTGGATATCATGCATGGCTGCATCTATGTAGTAGATTCTCTCTCTCTCTCTCTCTCTCTCTCTCTCTCTCTCTCTCTCTCTCTCTCTCTCTTCCTTCCTTCTTGTATTCTATTGTAGTATACATCGTGTTGGTGTTGTTTATGTATTCTGAATATGTTTGTTATCCAGACTGAATTTAATTTCACAACTCTTTCTCTGGTGGTAACTCCCAGATTTAAGGATTTGTCACTTTGCATTTTCCTTTTGTCTATTGTTCTTCGAGCTTGCGAACAGACGTTGATCAGCTACTAATTGATGTACGTAGTACGTATTTGTTAATCAAAACACAAAGTGGGCCATGCATGCCGAACACAGCAGGACAGTAATGCAGCAGGGGTATCAGTTAAAGGCGCCTCCTTCACATTCATAGAACAATCATTCAATCAAGCTACTGTCAAATGTCCGTTGTTGTTTGTAAAGCATCGAATACGATGCAACACCATAGACAGATTGCAGCTGGAATAGGATGCTAGCTGTTAGCCTGTTACTCTACTTAAGCCAAAATTTTTGAAGAACTTTCTGTGTACAGGAACTGAGAGTCTGTCTCCTAACTACTTAAGCCAAAAAAAAAATTAAGATATTCTTTTTTGACACTGTCAAAAAATATCTTATATTTTAATACATAGGGAAGTACAATTGGCAGACAGCAGTGACAACCTACCTTTGGTCTTGACCTGTGGACCTGGATTATTTAACCCCGTGTAAACTCTTGTTCACAGATTCCATCAAAAAAGAAAAGAAACAAACAGCAATACTCCACCCTGTAACAGTACTTGTGCAAGCAACCAGTCTCACTAGTCTGCACGAGCCATAGCTCCAAATACAAAATTCTGTGTTAAAACAAGCAGCCGCGGCTCGAAATTCCAACACAGCATGCTCTTTTCAAATTAATCGCGTCGCACACTCATTTCTCTTGCTGTTGCAAGACCAACAAAATCAAGGGTATGATAAAAAAAAATCCACGGTTGTCTATTCGAAACTTAAGTGTCTGGTAATAAAATTCCGAAACATTCAAGTAGAGCAAGTTGCTACGATATCATCCTCACAAAGCTATTTCCTTTTTCCTTAAGAAGCATACATATCATCTTGACAAGTACAAACTGCAGAATTGTAAGGCAAAGTTAATGCAAACTACAGAACAGTTGTACAACTTATGACTGGATCTTCGAAGTCAGGTCAGGTCATTATAAGGAGGAACTTATAACTGAATATTTGAAAGTCATGGCAATTTGTAAACTTATGACTGAATCTATGTAGTGCGTCTTCTTACTTCCCTTGCCAAACTCCTGCAGGAGGAAGATGATGGACTACGTACATATGTATGACAGACAAAGCACTATCAGCAGCACAGCCGTCAGGAAAAAATAATGATTAGTGGATTTGGATGCTGAAGGTTCAGAGTCGCACATGCAGATTTAGAATGCCGAAGGTAGGCCACTCAACATTTGGAGGCAGGCCTCAGCTCAGAGCTAGCGAACCGTAACCAATCTTGTTTGCTGCTGCCCAAGGTGTGTACATATTGTCTGTCAAACTGCCACCGCCACTCTCACAGTCTCAGCACAACACAGCTACTTCCTTGCGATTTTTTACTTCTTGTCTTGGTGTCATGGCAATGCATATATGTATTGTTAGGATCTCAATAGTCAATCACTCATTTGACATGAATTCGGAGATTACAGAGTAGAAATTGGTAAGAAGGTGCAGAACAGAGGAAGGAGATGACGAACAGAGTCTATCCTAGCCACGCCAAGCCTATCGGCCGAAGCCGCCGTTCCAGTCCCCCTCCTCTCGAGGGCATCTCTCTTGTATTTGTACTGGCTGTCTCATGTAGTATTTGAGCAGGCCAAGGTCCACGAGTGGCGGCCCATGGTCCAGCCTAGCCGTAGAAGAGAGGTTCGCTGACATGTATCCCCAGGAGTTCATGTCAACCAACAGATGATTGAGTCGGAGTAGCACTAGGTACCACTGAATGGAGCCGGCTCGTGCATGAAGAAGGTGATCGGTCGGGACAGCTATTGGTGCCACCCCCTTTGATATCTCGACTGCATGATGACAGTTCCACCAAAATTTGAACCTGAGCAAGCGAGGAAAAAGAAAATGTCCTCGTGCCAAGGAATGCAAAGTTAAGTGTAGAAAGGCTCAAGTACTGATTTAATATGCAAGTTTTCGCGGACTTCATGGCAACACAAAACATTAGCAAAATGCTAGTATGACTTTTCACAAACAAAAGCCGGATAACTGTGTGAAAAAACATTAATAATAATATTGGTAACTGATGGTAATCTTATAGTTGAGACACGTGTGCTTTGGTGAATCCCGGAGTCCGGAGAGCAAGCACAGAGCCACAGAGATGTCATGATGAGAATCCAAACGATTGGTTTCGTGACAGATAGTGATGGCAGAGCAAGAGAAACAGGGGAAACAGAGGAGAGGCACCGAACTGTTCTGGAAACAAACCGTGTGTTAGCACAGAGGAGAGGCACGAACAGAGCATGCCCTCTGTTTCTGCACTTGCGTGCACCGGTTTCCCCTGCTCTGTTTCCCCTGCACACATCAATTCTTCATATCCAAACCTCTATATCTGGGGGAGGTTTTTGCCCCCACGTCTCGCCACTTGGCTGATGGGGACTGGGAGGCCTATCAATTGTTGACACGTGCATTTGTTTGGGAGGCTACGGGGTAGAAAACGCGTGCGGCCGTAGGCCTTCGATCAAAATTTTGTTAACTCATTCGCATTTTTTCATGTGCACTTGGGGTGTCTTTAGCATTTGGTTCGGATGATTGTTTGTTAATATACTAAACCTTACCCAAGCCTCTATTTCCGGGGGCGTTTTCGCTCTAATGTTAACCCAATTGTATGAAAATGACCTCTGGGTAAATTTATACATGGCACGTGTATTTTTTTATATATATGGCCGTGTACGAATGCGTGCTGTGTTTAGGGTTTCGTTCAAAAAATTTGAACGTGCGTACGTTTGTGTGTTTGCCCGTGTACGAATGCGTGACATTTGTGTTGGTTGCTTTACATTTTTTGTTGTCTGTGCGGCAGGTTGTATGGTCGAGTTCGTGCCCTGGCGCGGTCGTTCTGCCTCGATGCTTCTCTTGATTTCTATTCGTCATTGGGTTCTGCTTCTGTCGCTGTCGGCCCAATTGTTGTCTACCGTTCTGGTCGTGCCGCTGTTGGCCCAGTTGTTGTGTCGCTTTCTGTTGTCCATTGGGTTGCGTGTGTGCTGCTGTTGGCCCAGTTGGTCTTCCTTCGCTACGCGGTGGCGTGTTTCCTTCTGAGACAGCGGTGCCGCCTTACCGCTCTCGGTCGTTTGATCTAGATGGTGCTGACTGCGCAAGTCTCTTTATTGGGTTATATGTGTTGTCCTTCGTTGGGCTAATCAGTGCCATCCAGCTGAGAGAACGCCACCTCGATCGTCTTATGTAGATGTTGCTGTTTTTTTCATAGCTGCCACTTTTACCGTCTATTCCAGAGCCTGCTATTTCTTTCTTATCGGTGCATTTGTCGTCGTTTCATCTGCAGTCGAAGGCGCGTCGCGGAGAATCCCTTCCAATGTTTTAGCACCGCTCTACCGTCATTTCCGGCTATAAAAGCTCCTCCCTTCGGCATGCGTCTCTCGATCAAGGTTGTTCCCACGTCCGTTCTCGGCGGTACCCGTCTCGGCGTACGTGCGGGAAGCAGGATTAAGGCGGCGACTATGGTGATGGCGCACAGAGATCGTCAGAAACGGCGTACGTGCGGGAAGCAGGATTAAGGCGGCGACGGCATGCCATTCCCGTTGTTGTTGTTCATGTTCTCGCTGTCGTCGCCTCTCCACCTCTTCCGGTCTCATTATGTTTTTCTTTTTCTGCTACAGTTCATGGTGCCCTAACGAGTTATTTACCCAAAACCACCACATTTGGGGCTAGGGTAACAACTTGATACCACATTTAAGTCAGGGCACAAAAAACCACCAACTTTGTGCCTAACCAGTAACGCGGAGCACTAATGGTCGGCTGAGCTCACATAAACAGCAGACCTGACAGGTTGGGTCCACCAGTCAGGCTGAGTTGGCATGTATACGTGGACAAATATGCCAAGCTAGACATGGGTCCAACCTGTCAGCCCCCCATCTTTTTTCTTCTTCCTCCTAGTCTCTCTCTTTCATCGTACGCCGCCGCTGGGTAGCGGAGGCCGGAGGGCTAACTTCCCCTTGCTCTCCACCCCGTTGCCTGATCCAGCGAGGGAGCCATCGCGGCGTGTCCCCACTACTGCCTCCGGTCACCAGATCCCGTCAGCCGCCTCCTTCCCCTCTTAATCGACCACCAGATCCCCGCCTCCCTTCGCCGGACCCGTTCCCGAGCAGCTGTCGGCCGCGCCGTTCTTCCTCGGCTCTGGCGTCCACGTGCAGCGGCTGGGGCCATCATGGGAAGCAGCACGCTCATCCCCGACGACTAGGTGCGGCGCAGGAAGGACGGCCCCGACGTCCACGGAGGAGCACGCGCTGGCGGCGCTGGAATTGCTGTGCACGACGGCCGGCGACGCCTCGGCGGTGCGCAGGGAGGCTCCAGCCGTGCCCGTGCGGGCGTGTGCCATGGAGGGCATGTCCGGCCGCGGCCACGAGTGCGCCATTGGCATCCTGGCGGCCATCTACGACGGGGAGGCCATGGACGCGTGGTGGGTGCAGTGCAGGGCGAGTACCGCGCGCGTGGTCGGCTCAAGGTCACCTAGCTCCTCCGCGCATCCTCCCCTGATCACCGCTTGCTGCCTTGTGCTCCGGCTGCCGCCGCCTCACTGGCGCGTGCATCCGTGGGCGGGAGGTGGACATGTTGGCTGTGCTCAGTCCATGAACAGGCAGGTTGGCACATAGCTCGGGAGCGAGTGCTGCCAGCTCGTGGGCGGGCTCGCCGCATCCAGTGGTCCATCTGCTCCAAGCTCATGGGCATGCCTACAAGAATGAGCTCCCCGCTGGCCGCCGGAAAGCTGTTTGATGAAATGCCCCATAGAAATAGATGTGAAGAAGATGACCATTTTACTCATTGACAGGCGGGGCCCGCATAGCATTTGCCACATCAGTCGGTCAAAGTTTTGGTCTTCGCCACGTCAGCCCGACATGTGGGCCCAAGATGTCAGAACAACTGTTTTCGCGAGCTTATGAGACCATCAGTGCTCCGCGTTACTGGTTAGGCACAAAGTTGGTGGTTTTTGGTGCCCTGGCTCAAATGTGGTATCAAGTTGTTACCCTAGCCCCAAGTGTGGTGGTTTTCAGTAAATAACTCTGCCCTAACGCTGCGGGGAGCCGTGGAAAGACTGGAAGCTGCCAGGGACATTGAGGGCTGCCCGCTGAGTGTGCAGTCAATGGAGCCGCACAAGGCACCAGGGATCACTCGGGGTGTGGCCACAAAGGGGGGTTCTGTCGCCGCCACCAGGGCCCTGTATCGGGCAAGGAGTTGCATCGAGTCGGTGCTGGTGCTGCTCTGAGGAGCGAGAACCTGCATCGCCATCGCCAGGTGGGTCTGCCTCTCGCCATCCAAGCGGGAGTGCCGCCAGCGCCGCCCTCGGGCATCTTCGTCAAAGGAGGAGCAGCCACCATCATGGAGGAACCGGCTGCGCCATTCTAGCTGCTTTACCGAGAAAAGTCGGGGAGCTGCTGGCATCTTGCACGATGGCGTCGCCTGCGGGTCGACCAATTTCTTCTCGGCGCTCTACAACATCGACTGCTGGGGCGTGCAACCGCTGCCTATGCCCCCGTGTGAGTTGCCAGTACCCCACGCGCCGCCGCACCCCCACCCCAGCTGCGTGCTTTGTTGCCTCTCTCAACGGCCCAAGGGAACAGGCGTGGAGGTGCCGCCCAAGCGTCGGTGTTCCTCTTGCATCTGGCCATGCTGCTACTATCTTCGTTTCACAGGTACGTGGGTAGTAAGCGTTCGTCTCCTTACTTCCATTCCTGTCTCCTTTTATTTTTCTGTGCCTGCGTGTCTGTTTATGGAGATTTCATGTTTATGTTGTATAGACCATATGGAACCACAGATCAATTCAGCAGCGACTTTGGTCTGAACACGTCCTTGGGCATCATGGGTGACAACTCTGGTCTAGGATGGCCGTATGTCATCTCTGTTCTGTTCAGTTTCAGCTTTGGTCTTGTCCTACATATTTATTATTAACACATGCTTTACATGTCTTGATTCAGTGTAGTCTTATTTAGAGTATACTTAATGATGAGGATGGAATTAGTGGATGCTTTCTATCAATAATGGATGTATAATCGGTATAATTGGATTCTGGATTGATGTGCTTTAGGCTAATGACCCAATGTGCCTATTTGAACAAATCCTGTGTTGGACATGAAATGCATATATACACAGATCCAACATGCATGGTCTTTGAACTAATTTCTTTCTTTCTTCACGTACTACTAACTTCTCTATTTCCCCTAGGGATTCCCATTTCTCTTTTTCTATTTTTTTTCCAACCGGGCTCACAACCCCTTTCCATTAATTTTGCAATCAACGGAAATACATCAGTCTTTATCCAAGTTCATCACCCAACTCAAAAACAGATAAAACCTTTTTGCGCGAAATGAGACTGAAAAGGGGGGAGCGAGTTGGCGCATCACCAGGAAACCCACCGCGTGATGATCCTGGAACGGACCACCAGCCATGGGGCGAAAACCTGATGACACTTACAAGCCACTGCTCAGAACACGAAGTACCAAAAACGACTCAGGATGAAACATCTAGCAGACTCCAGCGACTAGGTGAAACAGTTGCAATACAGAACACCAGCGGGCATCAAACCCCAGTGGGAAGCGAGGTAGAAGCTGCCAGGCGCTGGCCGCGTCTAGCCAATCTGCAAACCATCTCTGTCTCCCAAGAGCAGCCTGTCTCGAGGGAAGGATCTGTCCGCCAGAGCCGCAGCAGCATGCGCCAATCTCTTCACACCCGCCTGGAGCTTCACCCTGTCCTCTTCCTTCAGCAAACCTGCCCAATACATCATAAAAGAGCATGCCATGAAAACAGCCTCCAGAGGAGATCGAACGACATGTTTATCAAACGTAACTTTATTGCGGAGAATCCAAATCCCCCAACATATTGCAGCAATTATCATCATATATACATGCTTCCCACCCGGAAAGAATTTATAAAGCCAAGACAAACTTTGCCAAAGGGAGCGAGGGCAGCAAGATGCCCCTGCCGTCATGCCCAGCGTCCCCCAAACTGAACGAGCGAGCGAGAACGAAAAAAACAAATGGTTTGCCGTTTCAACATTAGTACAGAAGGAACAAATGGGATTTCCAGGCCAATTCCTGGCACGCATGTTATCACGGGTAAGGACGGCATTTTGAAATAATTGCCAAAGGAAGATCTTAATCTTCAGCGGGATAGGTGCTTCCCACACCATTTTATAGTTAGGACTTGACAGGTTTCTCTCCAGCCACTCGTACAAGGATTTAGTGGTAAATTTGCCTTTACCACCAAGGGTCCAAGAAATCTTATTTGGGGATTCATTCAACGTCAGCTTTTTAGCTTCCATGACCATCCAAGCCCATTGATCACCCAACGCCCCAACCAATCTGCGTCTGAAGCCAATCTCATAGTTACTCGCAGCCCAGGATGCAACAGTGCAATCCTGATCCTGGCAGACACTGAACAAATCAGGAAAATGATCTTTCAGTACAATGTTTTCGATCCACGGGTCATACCAGACCCTAGTAAGGTTCCCGCTCTCAATGTTAACCTTTCTACCAGCCATATATGAATCCTTGACTTTCATAATGGCTTTCCAGCAGGGGGAGTCCAAAAAGCGACTCCGGATGTTAGCTACTGTTTTGTTCCTGAAGTATCTAGCTCGAACAATACGTTGCCATAAACCATCACTCGTTTCCAGTTTCCACCACCACTTAACGAGCAGGGCAATATTTTGTTTATGAAGATCTTTAATCCCTAAACCCCCAGTCCTCCTAGATCTGCAAACTCTCGTCCATTTAACCATATGATAACCATGTTTCTTATTCTTTCTCCTCCAAATGAAACGTCTGCGATGTTTATCCAGCTTCTCAATAAAAGTTTTATTGAAGAGGAACATCGACATGAGGAAGGACGGGATTCCATCCAAACTGGACCCTAATAAAGTCAGTCTGCCCCCAGATGATGCCGCGTAAGCCACCCAGGCATCAAGTTTTTTGATCATTTTACCCTCAAGGAAATCCAGATCAACATTCCTGAGAGTGGAATAGGTAACAGGTACCCCCAGATATTTCATAGGCAGAGTCCCCACTTGGCATCCAAACATGTTCACATAAACTAAGTCAGTATCATTATCACCCCCAATACTGAAAATTTCGCTCTTTTCAAAGTTGATCTTAAGTCCTGACATAAGCTCAAAGAGATACAACAAGAGTTTGATGTTGACAGCTTTGTCAACATCATGTTCAAAGCACAACACCGTATCATCAGCATATTGCAAGATGCCCACCCCATCCTCAATAAGATCAGCAGCTAAACCTTTGACAAGGCCATTCTTCTGAGCTGCCAGCACCATTTTAGTCAGGCATTCAGCTGCTAAATTGAACAAGAAGGGAGAGTGAGGATCCCCCTGTCTCACTCCCTTAGCACTTTGAATATAGGGCCCCACCTCATCATTGATCTTGACACTAACCGTGCCATTTTTTAGGATCTGAGAGACCCAGCCACGCCACTTGGGATTAAACCCGCGCTTTTCATGACAGTCAAGCAAAAAATCCCAGTTTACTTTGTCATAGGCTTTCTCGAAATCGAGCTTGAGAACTACTCCAACTTGTTTTTTGACATGAGTATAGTGCATAATCTCATGCAAAGATAGAATACCATCCACAATATGCCTCCCTTTAATAAAGGCATTCTGCTGGATACTGAACAGCTTATGGGCATATCTGCTAGCCCTAATATCCATGACTTTGGTGAGCAGCTTATACGGGCAGCGCAGCAGACAAATGGGCCTATACTGCTAGATTCTACTCGCATTGCTCGACTTAGGTAGCAAGGTAATGATGCCATAGTTCAGACGTTGCACATCTAACTTGTCAGCGTGAAACCACTCAAATAAACAGAACAGATCCTGAGCTACAACATCCCAGCAGTGATGATAGAATTCAACAGGGATATCATCAGGTCCGGGGGCACGGTTAGACCTCATCTCAAATAAAGCATGCTTAATCTCCTCCAAAGAGAAAGGTCGAGTCAAGTCTTCGTTCTCCTCCAAGGAAATCATCTCATCCTGAGACCATAAAGTTGCATCGATCTGGCACATCTTGCCAGGAGCTGGTCCAAATAGATCTCTGTAGTACTCAGTAGCATGTGCAAGTAGGTTTTTGGTCCCTTCCACAATAGTGGACCCACATTCCAGGGAGACCATGGAATTTTTCCTACGACGACCATTAGCCACTTTATGGAAAAAGTCAGTGTTATTATCTCCTTTCAAAAGCCACCTTTCATTAGACAGCTGGTGCCAATGGAGCTCTTCCTCAACATACATATTGTTGAGCTCCACTAAAATATCCAATTTCCTTTTATATGCATCCCCACACAACCCATCATCCTCCTCCAGTTTCTCGATCTCCTGAAGTTCGAGCTTGATAATATTTTTTCTGATCCTATTGTGCCCAAACAGATTGGACCCCCAGCCTTTAAAAAATTTCTTAATCCTCTTCAGTTTAATGTTTAAGATGTCAATAGGGTTTAAAGTGTATACCGGCCTAGACCAGATTTCAGTAACCAAAGGAAGGAAGTCTGGGTTCTTGAGCCAGGCACTATCAAACCTAAAGCACCTATTGCCTAGTGCTCTGGATGGGGCTCTCCCACCATCCAGCACCAAAGGATTGTGGTCAGACTTGTCCTTGACCAGTTTATGGACATTAGCAAGAGGGTATAAATCCTCCCAATCAGGAGACATAAGGACCCTATCAAGATTTTCCAACGTAGGGTTATCTTGTTTGTTGGACCAAGTGTACCGACCACCAGTCATATGAATCTCCCTCAGTCCAAGTAAGTGAATAACAGAGTTAAACACATCTGAAAAATGGGACAGGGGCGTTTTTTTGTTTTTCTCTCCACTATGTCGAATGATATTAAAATCACCACCGACCAAATATGGCATGCTGACCCTGTGGCACATAGCAGACAGTTCAACAATGAATTCAGGTTTCTGCTCATCATGCGCAGCGCCATACACAGTCATCAAGGACCAATGACAGTTTTTGTTCTTATCGAACAAGTTCAACTGCAGAATGAATTTACCACACACGGCAGTAATGATATCAAAGCTATCCTTCTTGATACCACAAAGAATACCTCCGGATTTCCCCCTCGAAGGATCCCATTCCCATCGAAACCTGTTGTGGGGGTCAATTTTTCTAAAAAGGCAGAGTCATAGGATTCTTTCATAGTCTCTTGCAGCCCAATAAAGTCCAGATTATTGCCGTTAATCATGTCAATAATACAGGTGGACATACCTTTTTTACGCACACTCCTACAATTCCAAAAAACCCCTTTCATTTATAATGATCAGGTTTATCCCTCACTCTGGCAGGTCTGCCAGGATTCATGGCAGCCTTACCAACACCCTTCTTTTGCTGACTTCTAGTCATGGGTCTGTTGGACTTATTAGGAGAAAACGCCACCACCATTTTCTTGTGTGGATTTCTATTTTTCCTATTTTTAGGCTGAACCAGGGTAAAAGGTTCTTCGACCTCTCCATTGTCATCGTCCCAATCTAAGGATAGGGGCACATCATTTCCTAAACCATCATTGATGGTAATATTCTGGGGATTAGAATTTAAATTCTTTTCTTGTAACATATTTCTAGAAATCTCTAATTCATGCAAGATATCTGAAAGATCGTGGATGTCGCCTAGAGGGGGGGGGTGAATAGGCGCTTTAAAATAATTACGGTTGAGGCTTGAACAAATGCGGAATAAACCTAGCGGTTAATTTGTCAAGCACAAAACCTACAACAACTAGGCTCACATATGTGCACCAACAACTTATGCTAAGCAAGAAAAACTACTTAGGTGATAGCAAGATATATGACAAGAAACAATACGTCTATCACAAAGTAAAGTGCATAAGTAAACAGCTCGGGTAAGAGATAACCGAGGCACGCGGAGACGATGATGTATCCCGAAGTTCACACCCTTGCGGATGCTAATCTCCGTTTGGAGCGGTGTGGAGGCACAATGCTCCCCAAGAAGCCACTAGGGCCACCGTAATCTCCTCACGCCCTCGCACAATGCAAGATGCCGTGATTCCACTAAGGGACCCTTGAGGGCGGTCACCGAACCCGTACAAATGGCGACCCTTGGGGGCGGTCACCGAACCCGTACACTTTGGCAACCCTTGGGGGCGGTCACCGGAACCCGTCAAATTGCTCGGGGCGATCTCCACAACCTAATTGGAGACCCCGACGCTTGCCCGAAGCTTTACACCATAATGATTGAGCTCCGAACACCACCAACCGTCTAGGGCGCCCAAGCACCCAAGAGGAACAAGCTCAAGGGCACCAAGCACCCAAGAGTAATAAGCTTCTCAACTTGTAACTTCCACGTATCACGTGGAGAACTCAAACCGATGCACCAAATGCAATGGCAAGGGCACACGGAGTGCCCAAGTCCTTCTCTCCCAAATCCCACCGTAGCAACTAATGCTAGGGAGGAAAATGAGAGGAAGAACGAAAGAAGAACACGAAGAACTCCAAGATCTAGATCCAAGGGGTTCCCCTCACTTAGAGAAGAAAGTGATTGGTGGAAACGTGGATCTAGATCTCCTCTCTCTTTTCCCTCAAAAACTAGCAAGAATCCATGGAGGGATTGAGAGTTAGCAAGCTCAAAGAAGGTCAACAATGGGGGAAGAACACGAGCTCAAAGGATAAGGTTCAATGGGGAAGAAGACACCCTTTTATAGGTGGGGTAAAATCCAACCGTTATGCTCACAACCCGCACAGAGCGGTACTACTGCTTGCGGTACAAAAAATATACTTCCGTACCTACCTCCGCAGGACTTGGGATGAGTTTTTTGGTCCGGAGCGGTATTACCGCTCTAGGAGCCGCGGTAGTACCGCTCTGGAGCGGTAGTAAAAAATTACATCCGCTCCAATTTGCGGTAGTACCGATGCAGCCTTTTCAGAACACCAAAACTGCCACAACTTTTGCAAACGGACTCCGAATTCGATGAAACCAAGTTTGTTGGAAAGCTAGTGACAAGGGCTAACACAATCTTGAAAGGAATACCAATAATAAGCAAATGAGAAAAGGCCCAAAAGAAAATGTTGAGAACCCTTCCTCGGAGAAGACCGGTAAAACCTCCAACACCGAAAACATCATAGAAGACACATGCAAACTTCGTTTTCGATGAACTCAAGCTTGTCATCAAGATGACCATAAGCTCTAAGACTCACAAAGAGAATCAAACAAGAACTAAGAAACATGATGCAAGGATGCAATGGTTTGAGCTCTCTACGAACAATACGATCAAGCAACTCATCGAGAGCCCCCCTTGATAGTACGGCAATCGATCCTATAACCCGGTCTCCCACAACTACCATGAGACCGGTAAAATAGAAAACCTATCAAGGGCAAACCTTTGCCTTGCACATGGTCCACTTGAGCTAGATGATGACGATCTTCACTCCCTCAAGTTGGACCACCTTTCTTGATTGCGTTGGCTCGATGAAGACTAAATGATTGCTCCCCCATAGTCCACTATGGGTCAGCCACTCTTCGGCTCATCTTCACAAGTCCAATGACACCACAATGGATGGCAAGATTCAACCACTTGATCTCTTCGTGATGCTCCACTTGAACTTGCACACGACAATCTTGATGACGATCACCACTTGATGTCATCCTTTCCATGGGTTGTATGATATCTTCCTCTTGATGCAAGCCCATGGATACGTACCTAACCCCACATAGAACTCTCACATAGACCATGGGTTAGTACACAAAGTGCAATGGACAATGCTTACCATACCATGGGATCACTTGATCCCTCTCGGTACATCTTCTACACTTTGTGAGTTAATCAACTTCATTCACTATTAACTTAGTCTTGATCAACCTTGAATCTTTGCAACTCTCTTCATTTGGATGATGTATTGAAGGTAAACATGAATGATCACACAACCTTCTTCTTCAAGACATGCTTGCAATAAGCTCAACACCCGCATGACCAATCTTTGGATAATTCCTTAATAGCACCTTGGTCAACTCATAAACTCCTTGAAACCAACACATGGACTTCAAGAAAAGCCTATGGACAAATCCTTCATATATAACTCAAGACAACCATTAGTCCATAGAGATTGTCATCAATTACCAAAACCAAACATGGGGGCACCTCATGTTCTTTCAATATCAATAGTATCAAAGTCATCATCAGGGATTTGCACTCCCATCAGGGATGCACGCAATATAATAGCAGTATCAGACAGAGCAGAGAACTGATTTTTTGAATTGGGCATGTTCGTACCTTCCAAGTTGCGCTTCCTCATCCTGTTGGCAGCCACGTCACCCACATTCTCCAGCTTCTGTTTCTGCCTGCGCGGAGAATCCTCCTCACGGGCCATACTGTCATGAATCGGTGATCCAGATGGATACTCAACTGTATAAGTGCTACAGTTTTCTCCTCTTTCCATGGACCCTTCCTCTAAGGGCATGATATGAGGCAGGGATGGCCACACCACATAGTCTGACAGGGGAGGAAATGTGTTTCCATAAGCATTCACATCATGATAAGCAAACAGAGGTGAGGGTGGAACAGGAGTAATTATCCCCCAAGCACCTTTATGCATATTGATCTCATTACAAGGAGATGCAGTCAGCTCATCCACATCCAGATCACCAGACTGAGAGCCACAGAGAGATAGTTTTTCATCTGCATGTTCTCTCGCCATAGTTTCAATCAGCAGTTCTGTATTGTTACCCTCCTCGCTATCCTCCTCTTCTTCACTTTTAGCTACCACAGGCAGCCTCTGCATGCCCTTGTCATAATTCTGGGAAGAGAAGTTTCCACCCACAGAAGTACTCGTTTCCCCCTGACCCACAGAAGAAGCAGGATATGAATCCATCCTAGCTTTCTTGGGGAAAGATGGGGATGAACTATTGTCAACAGTAGTGGAGTATTGGCCTTTCTCAGCACTCATAGTCACAGCTTTCTCAACCTCAAAGAAAAAATCATAATATTGCTCCCCCACATACCCTCCGCTGAGGGTGGAATTTTCTCGATTTCTCTACACCCAAGAAGGATTCTAGCATATTCAAGTTTATGAATCGTGGACTCATACACTTCCAATGTGACCCCAACAAGAGCCCCAGCATATGCGATATGTTCAATGCATCTTTTCTCAATAGGGATATTATGAACCCTAACCCAGGCTTTTTCCATGATACCTTTGGCTCCAATCGAAGCAGTCCAAGGAGTAATACAGACAACAATGGTCCCTTCTTTCAATGGCAAGCGTTTCCCATAATAGCATGCTCTCTCAACTTCACTGGCATTAGGGAATCACATCACATACCTATCAGGGCCAATAGAACGGGCCGTGCAGCGCCATTTCTTTTTGCCAGGTTTCTTCGCGAAGATGGCATTGAATTCCTGCTCAATATCCTTCACAGTAGCTTCCCCCTCGACTACAGTGATGACCACGTTGTTAGTTTTTTCAACATTCTGCTTGGCAGCACACGAATCAGGTATATAGAAGAAACCCTGACCAGGGGACTGGAAACCACACATGAATGGAATGCATTCCCAAGGTCTCAAGACCTGGCATAATTGAGCCATATGACCTAATTTGTTGCATCTCTCACAATGAATAGTAGGGCAGCAAGGAGCGAAATGACCTGGGAGGGAGCAGTTGATGCAGATCTCAGTACTGTTTTTAGCCGTCGCTTGCCCAGATGTTGGAGGCGGAGGCGGCTCCTTGTTCCCCGCCATCTTCTCCTTGGTTGCGCCGCTCATGGCACGCGCAGCAGCTTCCCATCTATCTGCAACTTCCTCGCCAGCAGATCTCGCTTCGCCCGACGATGTCGGTGGCAGATCTGGCCCCTGCCAGACCATGTGACGGGTCTGGTTTGGCAGCGGTGCCCTGCGCCCTCCGCCAAATCCCCCCCGCGCCGTGTTGTCGCGCCAGCCTCCGGATCTACCCCCGCCACGATCTCCCATCGCAGCTCGCGCCGCACCTCCCACCTGTTGGGGAACGTTGCTGAAAATTAAAAAAATTTCTACGGTTTCACCAAGGTCCATCTATGAGTTCATCTAAGCAACGAGTCAAGGGAGTGAGATTGCATCTACATACCACTTGTAGATCGCGTGCGGAAGCGTTCAAGGGGATGGTGATGATGGAGTCGTACTCGCCGTGATTCAGATCACCGATGACCAAGTGCTGAACGGACAGCACCTCCGCGTTCAACACACGTACGGGACGGGAGACGTCTCCTCCTTCTTGATCCAGCAAGGGGGGAGGAGAGGTTGATGATGATCCAGCAGCACGACGGCGTGGTGGTGGATGCAGCAGAACTCCGACAGGGCTTCGCCAAGCTGCTGCGGGAGGAGGACGAGGTGTAGCAGGAGGAGGGAGGCGCCAATGCACAGGGTGCGACTGCCCTCCCCCCTGCCCTCCTTTATATAGGCCCCCAGGGGGGCGCCTGCCCTGGGAGATCCAATCTCCCAAGGGGGCGGCGGCCAGGGGGGTGGAGTGCCCCCCAAGGCAAAGTGGGGCGCCCCCCCCCACCCTAGGGTTTCAACCCTAGGCGCAGGGGGTGGGCCAAGGGGAGCGCACCAGCCCACTATGGGCTGGTTCCCGTCCCCACTTCATCCCTTGGGCCCCTCCGGGATGGGTGGCCCCACCCGGTGGACCCCCGGGACCCTTTTGGTGGTCCCGGTACAATACCGGGTGACCCCGAAACTTTCCCGATGGCCGAAACAACACTTCCTATATATATAATTCTTTACCTCCGGACCATTCCAGAACTCCTCGTGACGTCCGGGATCTCATACGGGACTCCGAACAACATTCGGTATGCTGCATACTCATATTCATACAACCCTAGCGTCACCGAACCTTAAGTGTGTAGACCCTACGGGTTCGGGAGACACGTAGACATGACCGAGACGACTCTCGGGCAATAACCAACAACGGGATCTGTATACCCATGTTGGCTCCCACATGCTCCTCGATGATTTCATCGGATGAACCACGATGTCGAGGATTAAACAACCCCGTATTCAATTCCCTTTATCAACCGGTATGTTACTTGCCCGAGACTCGATCGTCGGTATCCCAATACCTCGTTCAGTCTCGTTACCGGCAAGTCACTTTACTCGTACCGTAATGCATGATCCCGTGACCAAACACTTGGTCACTTTGAGCTCATTATGATGATGCATTACCGAGTGGGCCCAGAGATACCTCTCCGTCATACGGAGTGACAAATCCCAGTCTCGATCCGTGTCAACCCAACATACACTTTCGGAGATACCTGTAGTGCACCTTTATACTCACCCAGTTACATTGTGACGTTTGGTACACCCAAAGCACTCCTCCGGCATCCGGGAGTTACACGATCTCATGGTCTAAGGAAAGGATACTTGACATTGGAAAAGCTCTAGCAAACGAACTACACGATCTTGTGCTATGCTTAGGATTGGGTCTTGTCCATCACATCATTCTCCTAATGATGTGATCCCGTTATCAACGACATCCAATGTCCATAGCCAGGAAACCATGACCATCTGTTGATCAACGAGCTAGTCAACTAGAGGCTTACTAGCGACATATAATGGTCTATGTATTCACACGTGTATTACGATTTCCGGATAATACAATTATAGCATGAATAAAGACAATTATCATGAACAAAGAAATATAATAATAATACTTTTATTATTGCCTCTAGGGCATATTTCCAATAGTCTCCCACTTGCACTAGAGTCAATAATCTAGTTACATTGTGATGAATCGAACACCCATAGAGTTCTGGTGTTGATCATGTTTTGCTCGCGAGAGAGGTTTAGTCAACGGATCTGCGACATTCAGATCCGTATGTACTTTGCAAATATCTATGTCTCCATCTTGAACATTTTCACGGATGGAGTTGAAGCGACGCCTTATGTGCCTGGTCTTCTTGTGAAACCTGGGCTCCTTGGCAAGGGCAATAGCTCCAGTGTTGTCACAGAAGAGTTTGATCGGCCCCGACGCGTTGGGTATGACTCCTAGGTCGGTGATGAACTCCTTCACCCAAATTGCTTCATGCGCTGCCTCCGAGGCTGCCATGTACTCCGCTTCACATGTAGATCCCGCCACGACGCTCTGCTTGCAGCTGCACCAGCTCACTGCTCCACCATTCAACATATACACGTATCCGGTTTGTGACTTAGAGTCATCCAGATCTGTGTCGAAGCTAGCGTCGACGTAACCCTTTACGACGAGCTCTTCGTCACCTCCATAAACGAGAAACATGTCCTTTGTCCTTTTCAGGTACTTCAGGATATTCTTGACCGCTGTCCAGTGTTCCTTGCCGGGATTACTTTGGTACCTTCCTACCAAACTTACGGCGAGGTTTACATCAGGTCTGGTACACAACATGGCATACATAATAGATCCTATGGCTGAAGCATAGGGGATGACACTCATCTCTTCTTTATCTTTTGCCGTGGTCGGGGACTGAGCCGAGCTCAATCTCACACCTTGCAACACAGGCAAGAACCCTTTCTTGGACTGATCCATTTTGAACTTCTTCAAAATCTTATCAAGGTATGTGCTCTGTGAAAGACCTATGAGGCATCTCGATCTATCCCTATAGATCTTGATGCCTAATATGTAAGCAGCTTCTCCAAGGTCCTTCATTGAAAAACACTTATTCAAGTAGGCCTTAATGTTGTCCAGAAGTTCTATATCATTTCCCATCAAGAGTATGTCATCTACATATAATATGAGAAATGCTACAGAGCTCCCACTCACTTTCTTGTAAACGCAGGCTTCTCCATAAGTCTGCATAAACCCAAACGCTTTGATCATCTCATCAAAGCGAATGTTCCAACTCCGAGATGCTTGCACCAGCCCATAAATGGATCGCTGGAGCTTGCATACTTTGTTAGCATTATTAGGATCGACAAAACCTTCTGGCTGCATCATATACAGCTCTTCCTTAAGATGTCCGTTAAGGAATGCCGTTTTGATGTCCATCTGCCATATCTCATAATCATAGTATGCGGCAATTGCTAACATGATTCAGACGGACTTCAGCTTCGCTACGGGAGAGAATGTCTCGTCATAGTCAATCCCTTGAACTTGTCGATAACCCTTAGCGACAAGTCGAGCTTTATAGATGGTAACATTTCCATCCGCGTCCGTCTTCTTCTTAAGATCCATTTGTTTTCTATCGCTCGCCGATTATCGGGCAAGTCTGTCAAAGTCCATACTTTGTTTTCATACATGGATTCTATCTCGGATTTCATGGCTTCAAGCCATTTGTTGGAATCTGGGCCCGCCATTGCTTCTTCATAGTTCGAAGGTTCACCGTTGTCTAACAACATGATTTCCAGGACATGGTTGTCGTACCACTCTGGTGCGGAACGTGTCCTTGTGGATCATCATTATTATTTTCCTCTTCAGTTGGTGTAGGCATCACAGGAACATTTTCCTGAGCTGCACTACTATCCCGTTCGAGAGGTAGTACTTCATCGAGTTCTACTTTCCTCCCACTTACTTCTTTCGAGAGAAACTCTTTTTCCAGAAAGGATCCGTTCTTGGCAACAAAGATCTTGCCCTCGGATCTTAAGTAGAAGCTATACCCAATGGTTTCCTTAGGGTATCATATGAAGACGCATTTTTCCGACTTGGGTTCGAGCTTTTCAGGTTGAAGTTTCTTGACATAAGCATCGCATCCCCAAACTTTTAGAAACGACAGCTTGGGTTTCTTCCCAAACCATAATTCATACGGTGTCGTCTCAACGGATTTAGACGGTGCCCTATTTAAAGTGAATGTAGCTGTCTCTAGAGCGTATCCCCAAAATGATAGCGGTAAATCAGTAAGAGACATCATAGACCGCACCATATCCAATAGAGTGCGATTACGATGTTCGGACACACCGTTACGCTGAGGTGTTCCAGGCGGCGTGAGTTGTGAAACAGTTCCACATTTCCTTAAGTGTGTACCAAATTCGTGACTTAAATATTCTTCTCCACGATCTGATCGTAGGAACTTTATCTTTCGGTCACGTTGATTCTCTACCTCATTCTAAAATTCCTTGAACTTTTCAAAGGTCTCAGACTTGTGTTTCATTAAGTAGACATACCCATATCTACTCAAGTCATCAGTGAGAGTAAGAACATAACGATATCCTCCGCGAGCCTCAATGCTCATTGGACCGCACACATCGGTATGTATGATTTCCAACAAGTTGGTTGCTCGCTCCATTGTTCCGGAGAACGGAGTCTTGGTCATTTTGCCCATGAGGCATGGTTCGCATGTGTCAAATGATTCATAATCGAGAGACTCTAAAAGTCCATCAGCATGGAGCTTCTTCATGCGCTTGACACCAATGTGACCAAGGCGGCAGTGCCACAAGTATGTGGGACTATCGTTATCAACTTTACATCTTTTGGCATTCACACTATGAATATGTGTAATATTACGCTCGAGATTCATTAAGAATAAACCATTGACCATAGGGGCATGACCATAAAACATATCTCTCATATAAATAGAACAACCATTATTCTTGGATTTAAATGAGTAGCCATCTCGTATCAAGCGAGATCCAGATACAATGTTCATGCTCAAACTCGGCACCAAATAACAATTATTAAGGTTTATAACTAATCTCGTAGGTAAATGCAGAGGTAGCGTGCCGATGGCGATCACATCGACCTTGGAACCATTCCCGACGCGCATCGTCACCTCGTCCTTCGCCAGTCTCCGCTTATTTCGCAGCTCCTACTGTGAGTTACAAATATGAGCAACGGCACCGGTATCAAATACCCAGGAGTTACTACGAGTACTGGTAAGGTACACATCAATTACATGTATATCAAATATACCTTTGGTGTTGCCGGCCTTCTTATCCGCTAAGTATTTGGGGCAGTTCCGCTTCCAGTGACCCTTCCCCTTGCAATAAAAGCACTCAGTCTCAGGCTTGGGTCCATTCTTTGACTTCTTCCCGGCAACTGGCTTACCGGACGCGGCAACATCCTTGCCGTCTTTCTTGAAGTTCTTCTTGCCCTTGCCCTTCTTGAACTTAGTGGTCTTATTGACCATCAACACTTGATGTTCTTTCTTGATGTCAACCTCTGCTGACTTCAGCATTGAAAATACTTCAGGAATGGTCTTCACCATCCCCTGCATATTGTAGTTCATCACAAAGCTCTTGTAGCTTGGTGGGAGCGACTGAAGGATTCTGTCAATGACCGCCTCATCTGGGAGGTTAATGTCCAGCTGGGTCAGGCGGTTGTGCAACCCAGACATTTTGAGTATGTGCTCACTGACAGAACTATTTTCCTCCATCTTACAACTATAGAACTTGTCGGAGACTTCATATCTCTCGACCCGGGCATGAGCTTGGAAAACTAGTTTCAACTCCTCGAACATCTCATATGCTCCGTGTTGCTCAAAACGCTTTTGGAGTCCCGGTTCTAAGCTGTAAAGCATGCCGCACTGAACGAGGGAGTAATCATCAGCGCGAGACTGCAAGCGTTCATAATGTCTTGGTTCTCTGGGACGGGAGCGTCACCTAGCGGTCCTTCTAGGACATATTGTTTCCTGGCAGCTATGAGGATGATCCTCAGGTTCCGGACCCAGTCCGTATAGTTGCTGCCATCATCTTTTAGCTTGGTTTTCTCTAGGAACGCGTTGAAGTTCATGTTGACATGAGAGTTGGCCATTTGATCTACAAGACATATTTGCAAAGGTTTTAGACTAAGTTCATGATAATTAAGTTCATCTAATCAAATTATTTCAATGAACTCCCACTCAGATTAGACATCCCTCTAGTCATCTAAGTGTTACACGATCCGAGTCGACTAGGCCGTGTCCGATCATCACATGAGACGGACTAGTCATCGTCGGTGAACATCTTCATGTTGATCGTATCATCCATACGACTCGTGTTCGACCTTTCGGTCTCTGTGTTCCGAGGCCATGTCTGTACATGCTAGGCTCGTCAAGTTAACCCTAAGTGTTTTGCATGTGTAAAATTGTCTTACACCTGTTGTATGTGAACGTAAGGATCTATCACACCCGATCATCATGTGGTGCTTCGAAACGACGAACTTTAGCAACGGTGCACAGTTAGGGGAGAACACTTCTTGAAATTGTTGTAAGGGATCATCTTATTTACTACCGTCATTCTAAGTAAACAAGATGCACAAACATAATAAACATCACATGCAATTATATAGTAGTGACATGATATGGCCAATATCATATAGCTCCATTGATCTCCATCTTCGGGGCTCCATGATCATCTTGTCACCGGCATGACACCATGATCTCCATCATCATGATCTCCATCATCGTGTCTTCATGAAGTTGTCACGCCAACGACTACTTCTACTTCTATGGCTAACGCGTTTAGCAATAAAGTAAAGTAATTTACATGGCGTTCTTCAATGACACGCAGGTCATACAAAAAATAAAGACAACTCCTATGGCTCCTGCCGATTGTAATACTCATCGACATGCAAGTCGTGATTCCTATTACAAGAACATGATCTCATACATCACAATATATCATTCATCATTCATCATTCATCACAACTTCTGGCCATATCACATCACATGACAATTGCTGCAAAAATAAGTTAGACGTCCTCTAATTGTTGTTGCATCTTTTACGTGGCTGCAATTGGGTTCTAGCAAGAACGTTTTATTATCTATGAATAATCACAACGTGATTTTGTCAACTTCTATTTACCCTTCATAAGGACCCTTTTCATCGAATCCGCTCCAACTAAAGTGGGAGAGACAGACACCCGCCAGCCACCTTATGCAACTAGTGCATGTCAGTCGGTGGAACCGGTCTCACGTAAGCGTACGTGTAAGGTTGGTCCGGGCTGCTTCATCCCACAATACCTCTGAAGCAAGAAAAGACTAGTAGTGGCAAGCAAGTTGACAAGATCTACACCCACAACAAAATTGTGTTCTACTCATGCAATAGAGAACTACGCATAGACCTAGCTCATGATGCCACTGTTGGGGAACGTTGCAGAAAATTAAAAAAATTTCTACGGTTTCACCAAGATCCATCTATGAGTTCATCTAAGCAACGAGTCAAGGGAGTGAGATTGCATCTACATACCACTTGTAGATCACGTGCGGAAACGTTCAAGGGGATGGTGATGATGGAGTCGTACTCGCCGTGATTCAGATCACCGATGACCAAGTGCTGAACGGACAGCACCACCGCGTTCAACACACGTACGGGACGGGAGACGTCTCCTCCTTCTTGATCCAGCAAGGGGGAAGGAGAGGATGATGATGATCCAGCAGCACGACGGCGTGGTGGTGGATGCAGCAGAACTCCAGCAGGGCTTCGCCAAGCTGCTGCGGGAGGAGGACGAGGTGTAGCAGGGGGAGGGAGGCGCCAATGCACAGGGTGCGGCTGCCCTACCCCCTGCCCTCCTTTATATAGGCCCCCAGGGGGGGCGCCGGCCCTGACAGATCCAATCTCCCAAGGGGGCGGCGGCCAGGGGGGTGGAGTGCCCCCCAAGGCAAAGTGGGGCGCCCCCCCACCCTAGGGTTTCAACCCTAGGCGTAGGGGGTGGGCCAAGGGGGGCGCACCAGCCCACTATGGGCTGGCTCCCCTCCCCACTTCAGCCCTTGGGCCCCTCCGGGATGGGTGGCCCCACCCGGTGGACCCCCGGGACCCTTCCGGTGATCCCGGTACAATACCGGGTGACCCCGAAACTTTCCCGATGGCCGAAACAACACTTCCTATATATAATTCTTTACCTCCGGACCATTCCGGAACTCCTCGTGATGTCCGGGATCTCATCCGGGACTCCGAACAACATTCGGTATGCTGCATACTCATATTCATATAACCCTAGTGTCACCGAACCTTAAGTGTGTAGACCCTACGGGTTCGGGAGACACGTATACATGACCGAGACGACTCTCGGGCAATAACAACAGCGGGATCTGGATACCCATGTTGGCTCCCACATGCTCCTCGATGATTTCATCGGATGAACCACGATGTCGAGGATTAAACAACCCCGTATTCAATTCCCTTTATCAATCGGTACGTTACTTGCCCGAGACTCGATCGTCGGTATCCCAATACCTCGTTCAGTCTCGTTACCGGCAAGTCACTTTACTCGTACCGTAATGCATGATCCCGTGACCAAACACTTGGTCACTTTGAGCTCATTATGATGATGCATTACCGAGTGGGCCCAGAGATACCTCTCCGTCATACGGAGTGACAAATCCCAGTCTCGATCCATGTCAACCCAACAGACACTTTCGGAGATACCTGTAGTGCACCTTTATAGTCACCCAATTACGTTGTGACGTTTGGTACACCCAAAGCACTCCTACGGCATCCGGGAGTTACACGATCTCATGGTCTAAGGAAAGAATACTTGACATTGGAAAAGCTCTAGCAAACGAACTACACGATCTTGTGCTATGCTTAGGATTGGGTCTTGTCCATCACATCATTCTCCTAATGATGTGATCCCGTTATCAACGACATCCAATGTCCATAGCCAGGAAACCATGACCATCTGTTGATTAACGAGCTAGTCAACTAGAGGCTTACTAGGGACATATAATGGTCTATGTATTCACACGTGTATTACGATTTCCGGATAATACAGTTATAGCATGAATAAAGACAATTATCATGAACAAAGAAATATAATAATAATACTTTTATTATTGCCTCTAGGGCATATTTCCAACACCACCCTCTCCGCCGCAGCAACCTGGGCGAAGGAGCGGTCGTCGCCGCCGGCTTTGCCTCGCCACCAGTCGAAGGAATCAGGAGTGGATGGGTTTGGGGAGGAAACCCTAGATCGTTTCCATAGATGGCTGAGAGGGGAGCGAGATGAGCGTCGCGCGTAGTGGTGGTAGGTGGGAATGAAGCGGCTCCCTGCGCCTCCCCCGCTCTAGTAGGCACCTCCCCCGGCTCGGTGCTGGGTCCCGCATGCGCGCCCACGCGTCTGTCCGCCATTGGCGGGCGGTTGGTGCGGCTCGGGGTCGCCCCGTCCTGACCTGCTTCGCCAGCCTGGTGACCCGTGCACCTCCCGTGCACCGCACTGCTGGTCGTGCCATGCGCAACCTTCTCTTTTTCTATTTAAGATATTCTTGGATTTACCGGCCAATTTTATGGGCTTCCCATTTGAATTCCAGGGTAATTGAGTGGTACTCTCCTTGGACGGACATAGCGATTTATCCTGGGATTTGTTTGTTTGCTCAAACTGCCTTTTGCTTTGCGACATGGGATTGGTTAGTTTTCGGTTTGGCAGCTGATAGGTGAGTGCACTGACAGGGCACAAATTTCGGGGGATGTGATTACCTGCATGGCAATGGATGTGACTATGTGCATGTGATTAGCTTAGGCGCTTTTTTAATTGTTATTAATTTTTTCGATTGAGATATTTTTCCTTCATATGATTAGCTTAGGCGTTTTTGAATTATTATTATTTTCTTCTGATTGAGATATTTTCCCTTCATGTGATTAGCCATGCCCTCTGGCAGTACGGCCTGTTTTCCACAAACCTGTGCCCCGTCGGCCCAATATCGAACGAAGCATGTCTTTCTCTCCCAATGATGGTTTCGCTTTGATCTTTAAACACGTCATAGGATAGCGGACCCATTGCGCCTGGCCATGCTTCTTCCCGCCTCCGATCGTGAGCGGTTCAAGGTTGTGCTCACTATGGCATCACCTGATTATACCTGGCTATACCTCGGGCTGGGCCTAGCCAAGCCCGACGCAAAAAACCCAGGCCCGAGCCCGGCCCGGCCTGGCCGTCGGGCCTGCTTTTTTGGGCCCGAGCCCGGCCCGAACACATAAAAGCCCGTCGGGCCGTCGGGCTTCGGGCCGGCCCGGCCCGTCCTTCAGGAAAACGCGAAAATGATGGGCCCGGGTCCGGCCCAGCCCGGAGTTCGGGCTCAAAATCTTGGCCCGGGCCCGGCCCGAGAGCAGTGTCGGGCCGGGCTGCCCATGGCCAGGACTACACCTGATTATCAATGATCATAACTATGACACATTTGAAGTCACAAAGAGAAACTTGTTTCCAATGCAAGAGAAGGCACACACCAACCAATGACAGTTCAACATGTAACCGCCTAGCAAAGTAAATTCACAAGACAGACTAAGATCCTAGCAAAATAAATTCACATGACACATTAAGATCCTGGCAAAGATATGCACCAAATTTCGGGGGATGTGATTACCTGCATGGCAATGGATGTGACTATGTGCATGTGATTAGCTTAGGCGCTTTTTTAATTGTTATTAATTTTTTCGATTGAGATATTTTTCCTTCATATGATTAGCTTAGGCGTTTTTGAATTATTATTATTTTCTTCTGATTGAGATATTTTCCCTTCATGTGATTAGCCATGCCCTCTGGCAGTACGGCCTGTTTTCCACAAACCTGTGCCCCGTCGGCCCAATATCGAACGAAGCATGTCTTTCTCTCCCAATGATGGTTTCGCTTTGATCTTTAAACACGTCATAGGATAGCGGACCCATTGCGCCTGACCATGCTTCTTCCCGCCTCCGATCGTGAGCGGTTCAAGGTTGTGCTCACTATGGCATCACCTGATTATACCTGGCTATACCTCGGGCCGGGCCTAGCCAAGCCCGACGCAAAAAACCCAGGCCCGAGCCCGGCCCGGCCTGGCCGTCGGGCCTGCTTTTTTGGGCCCGAGCCCGGCCCGAACACATAAAAGCCCGTCGGGCTTCGGGTCGGCCCGGCCCGTCCTTCAGGAAAACGCGAAAATGATGGGCCCGGGTCCGGCCCGGCCCGGAGTTCGGGCTCAAAATCTTGGCCCGGGCCCGGCCTGAGAGCAGTGTCGGGCCGGGCTGCCCATGGCCAGGACTACACCTGATTATCAATGATCATAACTATGACACATTTGAAGTCACAAAGAGAAACTTGTTTCCAATGCAAGAGAAGGCACACACCAACCAATGACAGTTCAACATGTAACCGCCTAGCAAAGTAAATTCACAAGACAGACTAAGATCCTAGCAAAATAAATTCACATGACACATTAAGATCCTGGCAAAGATATGCACCAAATTGCAAAAGATCTATACAAGTTCATCACAGGCAGGAAGCCGCGCTGTCATAAATAAATGAAATGTGTTTAGTCTTATTAAGAAAGTGTCGATGTGTATTTTGGACTTTGTAAGATGTAGCACTCATGCTAATAATTAGTGTATCGTCCTCAATTTGCTTTTATTATGTCTTGCCTTTTTTTCATTACAAACTTATGAATTTGCTTTTATGCATGTTTTTCCTTTTTTCATACTAACATATGGACCTAAAGTTTTTCATTTTAAGTTTAAGTTTATAAAACAAGACAAAAGCAACATATATACAAAACTTAACATTAATACATATGCGCGGTGATGATAAATGTGTCATTTCTAGCTTCTTCTTTTATGATTGTAACCTCAACTATCTAGCTCTCTTGCTTTAAATTGAGTTTAACTGTGAAAATGAAAGTGACATATATAAATACAATGTATCGACGAGGCGGGGGTACATGCTAGTATCTCTACTATTGTCAGCCGGTGCACTCAAGTTTCTGTGTGCCAAGAATTGGTGTGTGTACTCGCTCCTCGATTGGATTTTTTAAGAAAAAGGGTTTTCCCCTTTATATTACAAAGCAACCATCCGATACAACTAACGATAGATGCTGGGACGGAAGCAGCACAATCACGCCCAAAACAAAAGAAAGAGAAAAAAGAAAAGAAACAAATGCCGATAACGGCGGATCGACAAAAAACGACGAAGCCTCGCGACCGCTGCGTTCACCGGAAATCGTCCCCCAAGCTCCGAGACTCCGAAGCGCCGGTACCAATCAACACCTCCAAGAAGGGACGCGGCGATGACGACGTTACTGCCAGGGGTTTCCCCTGGTACGCGGTGAGGAGAGAGGAAGGGTAGCCCCGACGCCCTCCAGGAAGGTCCGGTGGTACCCTCAGGCGCCACCGCGTCGGTGTCGGCCAGCCAACAGGGATTTCTCCCGATCTCATCCTCCACCTCAGGCACTCCGGAGCTAGCCACCAAACCGACCACCACCATGCGCAACACGGTCACGAAGCTTCCCACGCTGTCTCACCACTGCACCGCGAAGATGGCCTGCACAACAAAGAAGGAGAGCCGGGACTAGGGCAGCAGCACCGTCAGCATACTGGAGGGCCCCACCTCCACCGTCCACGACGGTAGCCGACCGGACGCCAAAGTAGGAGCCTACCGGGCCCGTGGCCCCACAGGCCCGGCCGGGCCCTCAAAGGCCCGGACAGCTCCCGCCTCCGCGTCGCAGCTGGCACGCTGTCGGCGTCGCTGCCCCCCGTCCGAGCTGCTCCATCTCCTCACCACACAGACGACGACGAAGCCATGCCAGGGGCCGGCCCGCTAGGACCAGATGGGGCCCGCGGGCTCCGATCTTGGCCGGGGGCGCGCCACTGGCCACCCTGCGCCACCACGCCGTCATGCCGCCAAGGGGCCGCACCACCACCGCGCGAGCCGCCGGCCACCGCTGCCGGGACGCCGGGCCGACATCAAGTCGAGGAGCACCGCCGCCGCCCCCATGCCCCGGGCAGGGAGCCGCGCGCGCGGGGACAGGCAGGCCCCGCCGCCGCCAACACCACCCGGCCAGCGCCGGGGGTGCCCGTCGGCGGCGGCATGGAGGAAAGGAGAGATGAGGGCGGCCGAAGGGGGGAGGGGGCAGGGCTCGTGCCGCCCCGGCCACCTCCCGGGGAGGCAGCACAGAGCGGATCCGGGGGAAGGGAGAGGGGGGCGGGGGCGGCTGGCGGTCGGCGGCGGCGGCGGGGGGAGGGCGGGAGGAACCCTAGAGTCCTCGATTGGATTCTACTATGCACACATATTACATTCCACTGGACGCTAGTAGAGGTCTGAAGATGTTTGTTCTCTCCCATTGAATTTAGTTTCACAACTTCGATCTTTCTCTGGGTTACTCCCGGGTTTGCACATCTGATATAGTACGGGCTTTGCGTTTCTTTTTCCTTTTTACTATGATCGAGTAGGCGTTTTTCGTTCTTGGAACTCTCAGGTTCAGCTTTCTTCGCTCGTTACTTTTCGTTGTATCAGGGGTAGTATCGAATGTTGCAGCTGGAAAAAGGGATGCTGGCTCTTCCGTTGCTCTGCTATAACTGAACTGAAGCCGAAAAAAGGATATCAGCAGCAACAAAGAAAGACGGCGTCCGTATATTCAGAGCCGTGCAGACATCTGCGTGTGAAGCACCAAAGAAGGTGGCGCAGCTCTTCCAGCAGCTAGTGATCTAAAATGTGGCTTTGGATGCTTAGGCTGATTGTGTTGTACTCCCTCCGTCCGAAAAAGCTCGTCTCCAGCTTATTCCTCAAATAGATGTATCTAGCACTAACTTGATGCTAGATACATCCATTGTGAAGGACAATCTTTTTCGGACGGAGGGAGTACTCACTAGTCACTTTAAAATAATATGTACACACGGTTGATGGTTCAAAATCAACCATTTGTCAAGTAGGGTACATCCACAACGTGACAGACAGTTCAATATAGCCTATTCTATGATCTACCACGTATGCTCACAATTGTAAGATGTTTTGAATATTTTATTATTGACCAAATAGAAACTGAAATGAGTAAACAAACACACTAAAATATGTCTATATACAACCGATTAAAAAAAACATCTTATAATTTAGAATGAAGGGAGTAGTAGTTTTTTAGTAACAACCTCCCTTTCTTTCATAAGCTTGTTATTTCCAGCAACTTAATGCCCATAAGCAGAGCCAAACAATGTTTGATTCAATTAGAGCCGAGAGGGCACTGTGAATAATTTGAATTTGAATGCTCAAGGTCAAATAGATTAGCTTCGTTTCTCATTCGAGAAAACGACCTTACTCTGGCGTACTGGTAACCATCTGTTATGCGCCTCGAGAGGTAGCTGGTTCGAGTCCTCCTTCCGAGAATCGAACTCGCGACCTAAACACAACTTAGGGCTCACGTAGTTGAGGTACCACTGAGCTACTAACTCTTTTTTCTGAATGACATCAGTTCAAGACATTATTATATCTAAGTTAAAATTGTTTGAATTCAAAATTCAATTGTAAATTTCGTCCAAAATTTGTTCGGTATTTCTCGGTAACCGTGGTTACCGGAGGAAATATAGCCCACCCACGAGAAAATTTGCCTATTTGGGATCCAAAACCTTGATCCCAAATGCATTATGAATTACTCCCTCCGTCCTATAATGTAAGATGTTTTTGACACTACACTGGGACAGATGGAGTTGTTAGAAATAAAAACCATGAAACCCCAGCAGCCCAGCTACATTCATGTTGTAGACCAGGTGTGATAGAAATACCATTAAGATGACCAGCTAAGGGTTTTTTTCGATAGTACACAAATTGCGTACCATAATTTTATAGCAGGGAGAAATTTGATCACAAGAAGCCGATAGTAGTGCGAACACCACCATTAACCCACCCAAACCACAACAAGAATCCTCGCAAAAAAAAAAAAACCACAACAAGAAAAGAAACTACACTCTCACAGAACTTGTAAACCATCAACTCCGCCTCTAGCAAGTTTCCACTCCTTTATTTCATCTAAGATGCTGTTCACCAGGGCCTGCGCGTCTAACTGTTGCTCTGCTCGGTTGAAGACACGGGCATTCCGCTGCTTCCACATCGACCACGTGGCACCGGTAATCAAAGTGTCGAACCCACGATCCTCCTTTTGAAAAGTTTATCTCTGTGTGATGACCAGCTAAGTGAAAGATAGATTAGGCCTTAACGCCCGAAAAACATAAGACGACCGACTAAATGAAACACGAGACCATTTGACATGAGCGGTGAGCTATTTCAAAAACAATAAAAATAAAAGTGAAAGACGATGAATACGCTTTTAGATACTGGAAGTGTAAACAGGCAGCCTGAAGTCTAGCATCGCATTAGCATTATCGTGACGTATAATCACCCACCCCCCAAATCAGAAATCGGATCCTCGATTGGCTTCATCCGCCGGCGGCGACGCCGGTCAGGTTTTCCGGCGGAGAAGCTTGGCGCGACGACGGAGGGGATGGGGTGCGGTAGGAGTCGGACAGGCGGCGGCGGTCCGATGGAGACGGGGCGCCGCCGGCAGCGGGGGTGGGGTTGCGGCGGCGGCCCGACCAGCAAGACAGTGGCGGGAGTGGACGCCGACGCCGCCTCGCTCATGGGTTATGGCTTATTGCGAAGACGAGGTGTCAACGTCAGCTGCAATTTAAAAGTAGTGAAGTGAACCTTGAGATTTGACTGGTAATCACTCCTAGCGTCGAGGAGAAGACGTGCCATTCAGCAAGTGATTTTAAGCAAGTCAAAAGATTGGTTCATTCAGATTCTGAATTACTAACTCCCAGTGGTCTGTTAGACAGTACTCCTAGTGTCTTACTCGACATCTGAATTCCCGGGCACCGTAGTAGACCTACGGGTTGATTACATGTAGCGTGTTCTGTGGTATGGAGAATCTGCATAGTCTGATTTCTGAATTGAGTTGAGGTGATGTGTAAGCTCTGTCCTTGTCAGCATAGTGAACTCTGCTTGAGCTTTCAAATGCAGGAGAGAAGTAGGAGTAATTTATATAGTAAAAATGGAAAGAGTTATTCAAACATAGGCTATCCCCTCACTGAAGGTAGCATATCACTAAGACCTTCGGAGATGCATTACCTGACCTGCAATCAACAGGTCCATATCTACCCCCTCACTGAAGTTAATTAGCACATTACTGAATCCAATGCTCTCTGCACTTCTCAAGTTAAAGTATTATTCATTGCTTTCCATATATACACTGCAGCTCGAATCATACGCTGGCTGCTACTTTATTACCAACGAAAGCCAAAAGAAGAAAAAGAAGAAGAAAGGAATACTACTTGATCCGTTCAGCACTTGGTGTCATTTCCAGCAATAATCTTTCGTTCGTATAATTTGAAATCACTTTGCGAAAACAGCCTTGGCAAGAAAAGAAGTGCAATGACAGGTCTGCTGTTTTGGACAAAAGTAGATGCTTTGCCTGGCCTGCAAGGGCCATTGATGCACAAGCTCCAAATCTTATCTCCTTGCTGCTTTCTGCAAAGCATCAGATGCTCTCTCTGCTACTCCACGCGACCTAAAATAGGTGCATTGTACTCCAAGGTTAAGCTGCACGAAAGCCAAAGAATACTGCCAAAGATCAATATCTCCTGATCTAGCATAGCACCAACGCCTCTCATCACAACACGAAAACACTGAGAAGAATGGAGGCAACGGCGGTTAGCGTGGGCAAAGCCGTGCTTGATGGCGCGCTGGGCTACGCCAAGTCAAAGGCGGCGGAGGAAATCGCGCTGCAGCTCGGCGTCGAGCGCGATGTGGACTTCATCAAGGATGAGCTGCAGATGATGCAGTCATTCCTGATGACGGCGGATGAGGAGCAAAGCCAGAACAAGGTGCTCACCACCTGGGTGAAACAGATCGGGGTCCTAGCCTACAAGGTGGAGGACAACCTCATGGATTTTGGCCTCCACTCAGAGAAAAAGCCATTTATGTGGTGCATCCCCCGCAATCCGGGTGATCGACGCCGCATCGCCAAGGAGGTGAAGGAGCTGAGGGCCAAAGTGGAGGACGTGAGCAACAGGAACCTGCGCTATCGCCTCATCAAGGAGAGCTCAGGCTCCAAGTCTACCATGGCAGAGGAGCAGGCCAGCATTGCTACTGCGGCAATGTTTGGCATCAACGAAGCAAGGCTTGCTGCCTTGGAGCATACAAAATCATCAGAGGTGGACCTCCATCAGTTGATTACCAGCAAGGATGTGGACCTTAGGGTGATCGCCATGTGGGGAACCAGCGGTGATATCGGGAAGACGTCTGCTATCCAGGAGGTTTATGATGACCCAAAGGTACTGAAAAGGTTTGGATTCTGTGCTTGGATTAGGTTGATGCATCCTTTCAATCCACAAGAGTTCCTCCGCAGCTTGGTAAGGCAATTTTATGAAAATTCTCATGATGAGGTTGGAAAGCCATCTTTCAATCCACAAGAGTTCCTCAGGAGCTTCGTAAGGCAATTTTATGAAAACCCCCATGATGAGATTGGAAAGCCAGAACAAGAAACAAGTGTCGGGGCTAATGTTCTGGCCAAGATGGAGAAGATGGATCAAAGTGATTTAGTCCGTGTGTTTAATGCACAGTTGTGTAAGAATAGCTACCTGGTTGTCATAAATGACCTGGCCACAATAGAAGAGTGGCATTGCATTAAGAAGTACTTTCCCGACAACAAGAAACAAAGTAGAATCATCGTTTCCACGCAGCAAGCTGAAATTGCAAGGTTGTGCACAGAGAAACCGTACCAAGTTTCGGAGTTGAAGCAGTTGTCATGTGATCAAACTTTTTATTTGTTCCACAAGAAGGTAAATCTTTTTCTTGTCCTAGTTTCTGTTATAAATTCAGAGGAGCAAGTCAGCGTGGGCTGTGTTAGTGTGGCAATGTTTGACACCAATGAAGCAAGGCTACTGAAGGTGATACTCAATAATATTTGTTGGGTATATTGTTCTCAATAAAATTGTGCACATGAAAATCCTCAATATTTAAAGAGACATATGGGTAGTCTAGATGTGAAAGGGTGTAAAGCACAAGTGCATAAATTCTCATAGATCTTTTTTTGTTCAGGCTATGCATGAAGCATGTTCTACTGAGCCCATTTCCAACACGAACAATGTTACTACTATTGAGAAAAACACAGCAGTGCTCACCACCGAAATACATGTGGAAGATCAAGAACGTAACAATGCAAATGAAGAAAAAGTTCATAACTCAACTGCTGGAAAGAAGTTCGAACGCAGCAGGACACTGGCATTGACTGATGAAGTGCTTTGTGGGCGAGAAACAGAGAAATCTGTTCTTATCAAATTAGTTGACCAACCGGACAACAATCAAGGCTGTAAGGTGATCTCTGTTTGGGGAATGGGGGGTCTTGGAAAAACCACTCTTGTCCGAAGCATCTACCAAAGCCAGCAGCTTGGTGGCTGGAAGCGTGCATGGGCCACTGCATTGCGTCCCTTTAACCCTGAAGTACTCCTTAGAGATTTGGCTTTGCAGCTTCAGAATACTATTCAAGAAGGTCCTGCCGGATCAGCAGCAACTACTGGAGCGCAAAAGAAAAGCATATCAGTGATGAAACTTCAAGAGTTGAAGGATGAGCTAGCTCGGGTACTAAAATTGAAAAGGTGCCTTGTTGTTCTTGATGATATATGGTCCACTTCTGAATGGGATTTGGTCAAATCATGTTTGGATAATGCTGGAAGGATCATAGTCACCACAAGACAAAAAGATATTGCCAAACATTGTTCAAGAGAAGACAAGAACATGTACTGTCTTGAAGGTCTGAAAGATGATGCTGCACTTGACCTTTTCAAGAAGAAGGTATTTTTGTAACTAATACCATTTCTTCTCTTTCATATGAGTTTTGCTTCACATTATATTGGTATTGTAAGCTTGACATTTCTCTCAATTCAAAATTTAGAAGTATAAAAGCTGACATCTTCTTCGAAGAAAATGTTTAAACTCTAATAGTTCATACCAAAATATTAGTTCTAGGAAAATGTCCACCAATCGATTCAGGAAAATATAAGATCTGTACTAGCTTGCTGAGTTCCGCCCAAGCACCATGGTGGGTTCGGGTGACTGGGGGAGTGGAGCCTCCTGATCTGTACTAGCTTGCTGAATTCCGCCCAAGCACCATGGGTTGGCAAGTTTGTGGATGCTATCTAGAATATGTCGGTGGTGTTTTCGTAGATCCGTCGGAGGCCGGGGCAGCAGCAAGCATGTAGATACGCTGATGTGAGCTATGGCCAGCAGCTCGCTAGATCTGCGGGGCATCGTCTAGCTCCCAGGTTCACAGTGGCATCCACGACGTGGACGTGTTGCTGCTTTGTGTGCCCATGGAGGGGTGCATCGATGAACTTGTACCATTTCATCCTAGGGATGTGGCTCGAACACCTGTGTTGACTGGTACGTCAGTGCCTCGGCGGTGCATGGACGATGACCATGCTTTGGCTAGCTTGGGTTGTCTACATCATGAGGCGGTGGGAAAACGACATTTAGTGGTTCAGGAGTTTGTTCCAATAGATGCAAAGTGTGGCTTTGTGCGGCGGTGCGACATCCAGGTTGTCGACCGCGGTTGGTAGTTCAACATCTTTATGCCATGTCCGGGGCGTCTCACGTGCTCATTTTGGTCAAGCCAGGGCTTTCTCCTCATCATTGTGTGGGTCATGCCGTATTTAGCCTACTTGGTGGGAGGATATCCATGGTGTGGCGGGGGCGCACCTTTATCGATGGTGTGAGGTTGTGATTCAATGTTGTTGATGGGCTAACTTCTTTTCTCAAGTTGGGGTGCGTGTGCGTGCTTCTGTTATGTGTGGACGGCATCAATGCCATTGTCAGTTTGGTGGAATCTCTGTTGTAATGAGCGACTAGTGATTTGTCCGCTGTTATCCTCTGTGTTGGTGTTTGGATGTACTTGCGTAGTCTTAGGCTTGTAAATTATTCTTTCTAATAATGCGATAAGATGCAAAGCTTTTGTCCTTTCTTCGAAAAAGTTACATAGAAAACTTGCAGTTTTTGTTCTGTGCAAGCAAATTTGAAGAGTTAAAGTAGCAATTTTGTGCTCTCAATTTTTCCCATATGCCACAGAAATACAACAAAGATTATGTTAGGATTGTAATTAGGTACGTCCTAACAATCAACTTACATTCTCTCTCGTTGATGTAAATGCTTTGCCTCCTTAGTTTAGTTGCAGCGTCAAATATTCTCACTATACTTAATGAGTCATACTTGTCTATTTAATGGAAGCTGGTGAAGTAGCTAAATTACTTTGTTAGGTGTGAGTCTTTTTAATTTGCCGGTATTGCTTGGAGTCGAGCAATAATAGTTCTTTTGCTTGTACTGTTTTTAGTGAATCTTGTCACAAAATTAATTAAAACTGTCAACCAGTCATCAGGTTTGTTACCAGGCTTATGTGCACAAATTTCAACCTTGTTATCCTCAAATTTATTTATTTATTTATTTAAGCAAAATTATCAATATTTAAAAAAAATGTAATTCTGCGCAAGGTACTTGAAAATTTGTATTCTTGATTTCTTCAGAGTTTCTTGAAAGTACATTTTTCTACCCGGAGCATGTGCTCCCATGTGCATATTTGGATTATCCCACTCGTGCTCTCAAGTGCACATTTGTATTGTAGCAGTATCTAGGATGACAATGTTTAGTGCACACCTGAGATACAAGGTAATTAGAATGCTGTGAGTTCTCACTATGAAGAGAATTTATTTTCATATCACTTCTAAGTAATAGTAACAAAAGGGAAATTTCGACAAAAATGTTAAATCAAAGTCGGACAGAATAATTTCATAACAGACTTCCCCCTTGTGTCACGGTTTCGCTTCCAGAATCTACAAGTTGAAGCTAGGACTATCAAGTTCACATTATTTAGTTAGCAACAGTAAATCTTGAATCTAGATAGTTAACTTTGTCAAATTCTATCTGCTGCAGGTGTTCAAGGACAATATTGAAGAAAAAGATTTAGTCCCAGCTATGATGGAGCAAGCAAGATTTATCCTGCATAAATGTGCTGGACTTCCCCTTGCAATATCAACTATTGGTGGATTCCTAGCTACTAAGCCAAAAAATTCTATTGAATGGAGAAAGATGCATGCCTGTATTAGCACAGAATTGGAGATAAATCCTGAACTTCGGACAATAAAGACAATTCTTATGAGGAGCTATGATGGTTTGCCATACCATCTCAAGTCTGCTTTCTTATACCTGGCCATATTTCCAGAAGATCACAGAATTAGGTGGGGTCGCTTGGTGCGGCGGTGGATTGCAGAGGGCTACTCAAGGGATATGCATGGCATGAGTGCAATTGAACTTTGTCGGAGGTACTTTGATGAGCTCCTGGATAGGAGTATGATCATGCCAGGGGAAGGGACAGACCAATACAGTCAGAAAATCAATTCTTGCCAACTTCATGATATGATCCGTCAAATATGTATCTCAAAGGCTAGGGAGGAAAACCTTGTTTTCACGCTGGAGGAAGGATGTTGTTTTAGCGACACACAAGGTGCAATACGCCATCTTGTCATAGGTAGCAACTGGAAAAGGGACAAAGATGTGCTGGAGAGCATGCTGGAATTGTCACATGTACGGTCATTGACCGTGTTTGGAGAGTGGAGATCATTTTTCATCTCCAACACTATGAGGTTTGTGCGAGTGCTTGACTTAGAAGACACACTGGGGTTAAGGGATCATCATCTTAATCAAATAGGGCAGCTCCATCATCTCAAGTACCTTTCTCTTCGAGGATGTCACAACATTTTATTCTTGCCTAATTCTTTCCGGAATTTGAGGCACCTCGAAACACTGGATGTTAGAGGTACACGTATATCTGAGTTGCCAACAATAATCACCAATCTTCGGAAGCTACAACACCTTCATGCAGATGATCATTGGCACTGTTTGCGTGTTAGGGGAGAGGATGGCATAGTTGATAAGTATCAACGTTACATTGATCGTATTTCCACATGTAAAAGATGCAGCGTTTTGTGTTCCAGAGGTCATATTTTCTTGAGACCACAAGTTTTAGATGCCGGCTTGAACAGGTATGATATATTCAATCTATACCGCTTCCAGGAGAGGAACCTAGATGGCATTATTCTTCCTAGAGGGATTGGCAAATTGAAGGCCCTTCACTCATTAGGTTACGCTGATGTTTCTGGGAGAAATGGAAATGCCACTGTAAAAGAGTTCGGAGAGCTTACTCAGCTACGTAAGCTTAAAGTGGGTGGTCTGAGCTACAGAAACATCAAGGAGTTATGGTCTGCCATTGCTGGTCATAATCAACTTCAATCTTTGTCAGTTGAAATAGGTAACCAGCATGAAGAGGGGAACGAGTTAGATGGCTGTTTGGGTGAGGGTTTGCTGCCACCAAGCAGCCTCGAGAGCCTCACTCTGCATGGCAAGCTAGTCAATGTAACAAAATGGATCCATAAGCTTCAGAATCTCTCCAAGTTGGTGCTACAGTTTAGCAAATTGGAGCAAGTTGATGCTATACAAACCCTCGGGGTGCTACCAAATATAGCGGTTCTACGCCTGCGCTATGACTCATTCAGGGGGACACAGCTCCATTTCCAGAGGTCATCTTTCCCTAGCCTCATGGTGCTGGAGCTCAGTTGGTTAGACATCCAGTCGGTGCTATTTGGAGAAGACACAATGCCCAAGATTGAGCTGCTACAAATTGGTGTGTGCGACGAGCTGAAGGACATCTCCGGGCTACCAGCCCTCAAAAGCCTCAAAGAAATTCAGTTTCCTAATGATGGTGACAGTTATTACAGTAAAATATTAGAGGTGCAGAGGGAACAGGTGGAGAGGCAGGTAGCGGAGCACGTGAGAGTGAACTATTAAACTCTTTGTGTGTGTGTGTGTGTGTGTGTGTGTGTGTGTGTGTGTGTGTGTGTGTGTGTGTGTGTGTGTATGTGTGTGTGTGTTTCCATGGGATTCTTATTATCGTACTTGTCCTGTATTCTACGTACTGTACGTACAGTAGGACTAGTCATTGATGTATCTGTTACAAAAACTGGGTCACTCGGGCCTATACAGCAGGATTGTAAGTCTGTAATGCAGCAGTGGTTTCACTTTAAAACGCACTACATAGAACTTATTTTGCTGTGCATTCATATAAAAATCAGAGACAGTACTTCAGGTTCAAGATTAGCCATGTACGGACGCAGCAGCTGGCTGAGTCGAACCAATATAACACGGTAACAGGTCGTAAAGTGACACGACTCTCTCACAGCCATCTCATTGTCTGAACCAAGCAGGTCGTGAGGAATATTCAGTTCATATGGAGTAGGAGTGTACTATGGATGTGTGCCGTGCCGATATAGGTAGGATTAGAGCCTGAAGCCACACCTCACGCTCTAACAGTATCTGTGCGGTAACCAGGTCCTTGCATCATTACTCTACCCTCAGTAGTTTTAAGGATTTCAAAGATCTTCCGTGATATTGTCTTCCGGAAACAGGCCAAATAGCATATAACTTGTCAGCTGATGTATTAGTCCAGTATGCCTTCTAGTACTGGCAACTCTTTTTTTTTTTTTGGAAGTATTGGCAACTTTTATGATGTACGTATTGGATACTTCATTCTCTTTTATTTTCGGTATGGACTATGGACAAATGTTGCAAATTTTTGGTTGGCTTGTCACTGTCATTAGTCAGAGGTGGAACTCTCATATCTGTAACATGGGAGGATGGCCAGGCAATAAATAAAAGAATTTAATTTGCATTTTGGTAGTTTCTGCAGCTCCACAGATCTGTATATTTCAATACTACACACCATTCTCTTCATATATTGTTCTATTTTTAAGGCCGGTCATATGTTGTTCCAAGATCACCAGCTTCCAGAGAATGACCAAATGTAGTAAAGCAACAATAGTCTGAACCTTCATAGGCTGCTAGCCAAGAAAATTCTATAAGACTGAAGTAGAGCAAGCAGCAGAGATATCATCCTCACAGACCTGTTCCTTTCTTTCGTAAGAAGATAGATAAAGATCATCATAGTATTCCGAGCTACAGAACAATTCCAGAACTAATTGCTGAATATTGGATATTATGACTGCAGCTATGTAGTACATCCCTTACCTCCCTTGCCAATTGCATGTTAAGGAGGAAGAGGATGGACTACGTGCACATGTATGAGTGGCAAAGCACTGTCAGCAGCACAACCCAGAGAAAAGGCAGAGGTTTGACTTTGACACAACACCAATAACCTGGACATGTTAACCCCTGAGAAAAAGATGCATGTATCATGTAGTATGTATGTTTGATCTCGACAGTGGATTTTGCTATTTCACTACTTTTTCTCTCTGGTGGTAGGTAACCCCTGAGAAAAAGATGCATGTATCATTTAGCACGTCATCGTATCGGATGCAGTTTTGCAAGTTCAGCTGGTATTATTCACTGCTTTCCGTCGTAGTATCACCGGGCATTGCAGCTGGAAACGGATGTTGCCCGGCTGTTGTGCTCTGCTAAATGAACTGACGCCAAAAAAGGACAGCGGCAACAAAGAACGACAGAGTCCATTTATTCAGACTTAGGTATGGTGCAGGCCTTGAAAAGCGCTGAACCGAAGTGGCAGCTCCATTAGTTGCTGCGTGAGGCGTGAGCAATACTACCTCGCACTTTAATTTCATTAGTTACCCACAAAAAAAATGGGCAGATACATTTATTAAGTTCCACAATTCAACAGAGGACCCCATGTATTGAGGTTTGTAACTCTATTGTCTCAGAATAAACTACTCCACTGTAAACTAATATAAGACCTTTTAGATCACTAGAAGCGCCTTAGAATAGTGATCTAAAACATCTTATATTTGTATCCAGAGTATTAATCTCGCAAAAAAGAAAATCCAGCACATATCCAAGCTCTCACTTTCCTCTTTGTTTCTCTGAAAGTAAAAGGTGGCAGTACTCGCGTCAGTAGCCTCCGGCAGCCTAATTTTCAAGCCAACGCAGTTATGCAAATACTAGTTAAAGCGGAGGAATACGCCTTGACGTTTCTAAAGCGTAAACGCTTATCCCCCAGATATGATTTGCTTCACTCCACGGGAGCGGGAGCAATGGATAGCATCACTGTAATCACCCACCCCCAAATCAGAAATCTGCCTGCCAAAGTCTGCCATTGGGCCGGCGGCGAAGAGCTAGGCCCTACGACGGAGCCTGCCGGGCGATGGGGTGCGGTGGGAGTCGGACAGGCGTGCGGTGGCGGCGGTCTGGATGGCGTCGTCGCTCCGGTGGTTATATTCCAGCGGCGTCGCCCGTCCGAGCGAGACGGCGCCCAGAAGCGTGGGTGGGGTTGCGGCGGCGGGCCGACCAACACGACAGTGGCGGTGAACCTTTAAAAGGTACCAGTGGCATTTATTGGGCAGTCATTACTAATTACTCGTAGTCGCGCCATTCATGATTCATGAAGTGATTTTAAATCAAATTGGTTGATTTGGGTTTTGAATTACTCGCTCGTAATGGTCGAGTAGAATCCCCGGGCACCATCATAAAGTCCTTTGGGGATGTATAACCAACAGATCAATATCTATCCCCTCAATGAAGTTAGCACATTACAAAATGTAATGCTCTTTGCATTTCGCAAGTTAAGTAGTAGTACTCTATTTGTAAACTAATATAGGATCTTGTGAGTATATTGCAACTAGAACCGGATGGTAGCTGCTATTCCACTAAGTACTAACCAACGGAAACAGAAAAAGAAAACTACTACTTTATCCATTCAGCACTAGGTGTCGTTTCAAGCTCTAATCTTGGTTTGTATCCCCCGCAACCATTTTTGTGGTGCATCGCCAAGGAGGTGATGGAGGGCCAAAGGTGGAGGACATGAGCAACAGAACCTGCACTATCGCCTCATCAAGGAATGTTCACGCTGCAAGCCTACCGCGGCAGAGGGCTAGACCGGCATTGCCACTGCCGGAGTTATTTAGGCAAAACCATCACATTTGGGGCGTGTTATGAAATTGTCCAGCTTCTCAAAAACTTCCTAGATTCAGCTTCTCACATGGCTTCTCACTGAAAAGTGTTCGGCAACGCAGCTTCCAGTTTCTGTTGTTGGGGTCCAACTCGGAGGGATTGGCAGGTAGGGCTGGACCAAAAGCTTGTAGCTCGCGAGCTTAATGAGCGCTTGATAGTTCGGCTTGTTAAGCTCGTAGCTCGCTTCATAATGAACAGAGCCAATCATTGATTTTAGCTCATTAAATTTAACGACCTTAATGAGTTAGCAACAACACAACACATATTTTCATCCTACGTGACAAACTTTTTGTAGCACCTTAGCTCATCTATTTAATCTAATCGACATATGAGGCAACAAACTAATGTATTTCTTTTTGTAGTCACCATATTTCATCTTGAATACCATACCTACACATCCATCATGTATGTCATAACACATTATAATCTGTTAACGAGCGGTCACGAGCTTAACGAGCTTCAAACGAGCCGAGCCGAGCTGGCTTTTCTGCTCGTTAATCTTAACAAGCTTAACAAACCGAGCCTTAACGAGCATGAGCTTAACGAGTACGAGCCTAACAAGCCGAGCTGCTCCTTAATCCACCCCTATTGGCAAGCCAGGTTGGGGCCCAAATACAAACCTAGCCCCTCACCTTGCTCGTCTGTCTCCCCGATCCCCTCGACCCCTCCTCTTGTGCGCCGCCACCGACAGGGACGCATGACCCCCGCGCGCCCCTCTGCTTGTCGGATGACGATGGCGCCACCACCGTCGGCGCGAGCGCCCCATCCTCCTGTCCGCCCTCCTCCTCCCCGGCTCTCGTGCCCGCCGTCGTCATCAGCAGCAGCTGCAGATCCAGCAGCCCCGTGCCCATCACGACCTCCTCTGGCCATCTCCGTCCATTGTGCTCACGTCGGAGCTCCTCCGCCCGAGCACAACCACGCCGACGACCACAACATCTCACCTCTGCCTCACTTAGCTCCGGCAGTACCCTGTCATCTCTGGCCACCACTCATCGCCCTCCCACTTCGAGAGAGTTCGGAAAAGAAAATGGAACCAGTACGGTGAAAGTCACTCGGCGGTGGCAACCCGGCGTAATTCGCCTCAACTCCAACTTCGTTTTCAAGAATCGTCATTCGTTGACGTTGTTAACATGTATCGGATTTTGAACTTGCACCCGATAGCTTAATAGCGACCCATTATGGTGGTTGCCATGTGTCGGTTACCCTTAACGAAAATATTTCCATGACGCGTCATTTTCTGTCATGGAAGTGTACACTTCCTTGATTAAAAAGTGATTATTGCCATGGAACACATCTATGAAAGCACATGTATGATTATCTTGATTTTTTCATAAAATCGCCACGAATGTACATGGGTGACAGAAAACATGAACTATTATGACAAACACGCATCATTATGGATGTGTCCTTTTTTATAATGATCAGCCAATAGTGTGTATCAAATAAGAACTACTCAATATGTAAGGTGATGATTGGTTTAGTTAGCCTACTAGTGTCTCTTTGATAGACGTACGACAAAGTTAATACAGGAAGCTATGTTAACTAGAAGCTCTTGTATACAGAGAGAAACCAAGTTTCCACACAAGCATATCAAATAAACAAATTGTATGTATAAATAATTGAATCGATGACATGAAGAAACCAAGCTTCCAGACAAGCATACCAAATAAACAAATTGTATGTATAAATAATCGAATAGATGACATGTTATACTCGTCGGTAATCAATGTTATTCAATGCCAATTATGGAGCATGCACATATTGAGCACTTGTTACCGAACCTAACTTTCAACACGTTTACAAATAGTTCAGTTTATACTCTGGAAGATTCTATACATATGCTTACTTAATACTAAAATATACATGGACAAATGCACATACACACAAATATATATATATATATATATGTATAAACTATATACGTTGTGCAAAGTGAAAAAGTAACTCAAAGATAATTTTTGCTACATCCACAATTTAAATTTAGTGATACACATTACAAATATAACATATAACATTTCAATTAATAGTTAACAACATAGTTATCTGGTTCCAATAAAAATCATTATTATATGGTTAACTATGTCAACTATACAATAGAAATTATACTCGCTAATATTGTAATACAATATAAGTAAATTTAAATAAGTACAAATGTTTGATATAAAAGAAATTTTAATTTGCCCCGGGTCAAATGTACCATCCTAACAAATACACAAATTAGTAAGGCAAAGTAATACATATTACAAAATAGTTACAGAAAGGATTACGTCTAAATGTTCTAATGCAAAGTTTCCTGTCTTTTCTCTTACATGGTTTCTCAAACAAGTCAATAAGATTTCCTGCATTCTCTTGTGTCGTAACCGGCACCCTTAGGCCTTAGCCTATTAATCTTCTGAAGATTTTTTTTGTTTACCCAGGTGTTGAAGGCTCCTTGCAGGGTCGGCCCATAGGCCAGGCAAACGGGGCGCCCGCCCTGGGCCCCCAGGTGGCAGGGCCCCAGCCCAGAAATTCCTTCTCTAGTAAGTATAATGGGCCAAGGAAAGTACAAGGGAAAAATGAAGGCCCAAGGAACCGTGCTATGGAAAACCCACCAGGCAAAAGTCATGTCTATTCGCACTGGATCGTCATCGTTCTCATCCCTTCAGCTCCTCGACTCTTTCGCTTCCCCAAATCCCGACTCCTGAACAGCGCCACTCCTCGCATGCCTGATGCCTCTCAGATTACAAGGACACGGCCATGATACCTAGGGCGCAAATTGGCTCCCCGATGGTCCTCTCCTTCGTTTCTCAGGGCTTGTTCGGTTGGAAGGAATTTGAGTGGGGGGGGGGGGGTGGAATCCTCTATAAGTCAAAATCCACCTCAATCCCCTCCAAACCTCTCCAAATGAGGTTTAACCGAACATAGCCTCAACGATCTGGTCACTCCCCATCAACTAGAGTTGGAGAGATCAAGATGGTATGTGTTCTTGCTTCCCGTAACCTCGTCCCTTAATTCAAAGATTCATTGGTAATTAGCCCTACCCTCCGGCACTCACGAATCCACGTTGCACATTGTTCTGCTCTTCATTGGATCCAGATGTGAGAGAGTACTCATGCAGGAGATTGGAAGAGAAAGGGTAAATTTTATTCACTTAATGATGGCGGCGTCTTGTTCGTGCTAATTCCGGCTGCTGCGGCCTGTGGATCAAGCCATGTACATCCACATCAATCCGTTTCCAGGTTCTTCTGTAGCTCTATTAACGATTTTTATGCAGCATGTTTAGTGACATGTCTCCAAGAAAGTATGTCTTGGTAGCGATTAAAGGAAGGGATAAAAATGGATAGATCAACTGGTAGAATCCCAGAAAGGATCAATCGCTTAGTTTTCCCTTTTTTGGCGGGTAATGGCTAAGTTTTCCAAAAGTAGCAACTCTTTGCACTTGACGGTAGTAAATGTCGAAGAGCAAAAACTAACAATATTTATGCTGCTGATGATGATACCAATGAGGGTGATAATAGTTGTAGTAAACAAAAAACCTAGCTCATTCACCAAACTCAGAAATACCGTGTGTCGATGAACAACAATCATTCGTTGTTTGTCTTGTTTTGCAGGAAAAAAAAAAGATATTTCCATTGTAACAATTAGAAAAAGGAGCTGTTCTAGAGCTATATTGTTCCATCAATCTACACTATGTACTCGATATTTACTTTGCTTCTAATTTTTAAAATAAATAAAAATTGAGATTTTGTGTGTCAAGAAGGGCCCCATGTTCTTGTCTTGCCCCTGGCCCCGTTTATCTGTGGACCGGCCCCGGCTCCCTGTGTCATAGTACTGTGACAACGCGTTCCCTGCCATAATCTCCAAAGCGCTTTTTTCACAAAGGGACCCCACAATATCCCAAAAACCGGTTAATGCCACTGTCACATTTTGTATTCATAATGATTCACGTACCATCAACATCATAGTGAGGATACCATTCCTGGTATCTTTCATAACAAAAGCATCAGGTCTAAATATTAATTCCATTGCATTCTGCACCGATGCTCTAAATAAGTTGCGTTCCTAGTGATGTGCATGTGAGACCTGAGTATGACTCGTTGTATGGCAGGGGTCGGTTATCTGAAAAAGCTTGGAATATCGGCGCATATCGTGGTAAATAAAGGGAAAATTCCACGGGGGCTGCTATGCGTCCGCCGGCTCGTGGGCCGTCAGATATGGCGCATCGGCGCCCTCTATCACTGCAACATAGGTCTTGTTGTAGAAAATTTCTGCAACAGATGTCTTATTGCATAACCTTTTTTCAACTGAGGTTTTGTTGCAGATTATTTTCTACAACAGAGGCTTTGTTGTTGAATATCTCTTTTTGATCTTTTTTGCAACTGAGGTTTTGTTGCGGATTATTTTTTGCAATAGAGGCTTTGTTGCAGAATTTCTTTTTTCATCTTAGTCTTTTTGCAACATAGCTAATGTTACGGAAGAAATTTGTGCAACATTGATGATGTTGTAGAAGTTGGAAAAAATCATCGGAAGCAAGCAGCATGTCACGTGGGACGTTGGACACGTGTTGTGCAAGCAAGGCGGCGGGTGGGATCAAAGAAATCAGCCAGTTGAGGGGAATCGTTTCACAAATTCCACTCTGGTCAACTACCCCATCACATATAAAGAATCCCCTCTCATATACAAGGCTCCTCTTGGTGTGGAGTCGGGTCCATGGAAGAGGTCAATCTTGACGATCCATTGCGGAGGAACATCTACATCGCCCAGTGTATGTGGGAGGCCAATATGAGTGCCCACACGTTGACATGTGGCGTTTGCTATAATCTCCTCATGAATATTACCGAGGGACGTTTGGTACCCAATTACTCACGTGGCATTGAATATAACGACATTTGTTTGGATTGCAACTGTCTCGGATATGAAAAGCAGAGCAAGAGCAAATAGACACCATATTTTCCCCAACGTAAAAGTTATAGCAAAAAAAGCAGTCCACCACTAAATTTTGTACAACATCGATCTTAATTGTGGTGTTACCTCCATCTTAGTAAACCAAGATGACAAAACAATAATTATAGAATGGAGGAAGTACATACATTCAAATATGAATCCAACAACATAATTTTGGGTGACAGTTTGTGCTATTTTTGCTTAGTTATTTCCTTTACGATATCGATAAGCATGGAACAAAAGCAAAGATGCACTAAAGGTTCTGCTGGTACTCATAGTGAACGAAAGCTTCAAAATACTGTTCAAGAAGACCCTGCTGGAGCAACATCAACTGTAGCTAAAAAGAAAATCATAAGAGATATGGATGTTAAAAAGTCGAAAGAGGAGCTAGCTCGAGTAGTAATAGGAGGAGAAAAGAAAAAAGGAGGAGAAGGAAAAGAAAAAGAAAAAGAAAAAGAAAAGGTGCCTTATTGTTCTCGATGATATATTGTCCACTTCTGAATGAGATTTTGTGAAATCGTTTTTAGATAATGCTGGAAGGATCATAGTCACCACAAGAGAAAAAAATATATATAGCTGAACATTGTTCAAAAGTAGACAAGAACATGTACCATCTTAAAGGTCTGAAAGATGTTGCTGCACTTGAACTCTTCATACAGAAGGTATTTTTGCAATTAATATTGTTTCTTCCCTTTCATATAGGTTTGGCTTCATGTAATTAGCTTTGCCTCACATAAGATTATATTTCTAAGATTGACATTTCTCTCAGCATGAATGACTAACTCAGTGCTATTTCTACAAGTGATCAAGTCTCAAAGTATGAACACCCTAACATGGCTGCTGTCTCAAAGTAACGCCACCACACTCTTTTCAAATAGCAGTGCATTCTTTCTCTTGCTGTTGTGAAAACCACCAGAATCCGGAAAGATTGGGAATAGAGGCCACAATCAGGACCTTCCTGTTATCTCATATATATAGTGAATTACATGAGACGTCCATGGGAAACAATCTCAATTACAATCCCTCTCATAATGGCCTGATATCTCCAATTACACAGGCGCTAAGTATGGGAAGGGATAACAGAATATCCTTGATATTCTGTTTGCCTAACAGTATGGTCAAGCATAACAATTAAGGCTTCAATTTGACGAAATTTCAGAAGTTGCAAGCCAAAAATGTCTAAATCATTCAGTAGAGCAAGTAGCAGAGATATCATCCTCACATACTCGTTCCTTTTTCTCTCTAACAAAAGTATCATCCTGAAAATTACACAAACCTCTGAGACCAAGATAGATAGGACCGTGAATTACAGAGCAATTCTGGACTTATGACAGAATCTTCAAAGCCAGGTTATTATCAGGTGAAGCTTATATTATGACTGAATCTTTCTAGTGCATCCTCTTAGAGTATCTACAGCCGCGTGCCTCAAACCCGTCTCATACGCCCGGACGGCCTGCCCAGTCACTGATCGGTCACGTTTTTTCGACCCAGTTGGACGCCTCAAACGGGACTCAAACACCCGGGCTGACCGGCACCCCTCATATCCAGCCCAAATATGAAAGCACCCGGGGCACGCCTGCCACGTCGGACCCAGCTCATGCTGGCCCACCCGACCCCACTTATATTCGTCCCCATCCGCTCCCCGGAGCAAACCCTAGCCACTTCACTTTCTCCTCCTCCATCCCCTCCACACCCGAGCTCAACTCCGGCAGTTTTCGGCCTTCTCCGCCATGGCAGGCAGCTGATCGGACTCTGACCAGTCCGGATCCATCGACTGGGGTGTCATCTCGTGTGGATTGGAGGAGGCAATGGCAGTCCGCATTGCACTCTGCCGCTCCCGGGAGGACAGCGCATGGCCGACGGACGGATCCGACCGACCGACGCCATATTGTCGGCTCACCGGGTGCTCGGGTCCTCTGGTGCTAGATCCTCACGGTCCCGCCAGTCGAAACACCTCTCCTTCCCTATCACCAGTCAGGTAGGCTACGAGTCCCATCGGGAATGGGTGGCCCGCCGTGGGAAGGAGGATAAGGGCCGCTGAGGCCCGTATCGTGGCGGAAAATGGCGGTGGCGGAGGCGGCTGATGCGGCGGCGCGGGTGGCCACAGAGGAGGAAGCCATCCGCACCCGCATTGTGAAGAAATGGCAGCAGAGGAACATGCGCGCCCTCGCCTGAGAGCAGAATCGGGCGGTCGTGCCATGGCCGGACTGCCACCGAAGGAGGAAAAGGAGGAGAACGGTGGCGAGGACAGCTCCAGCGACGAGCAGATCCGGCTCGATCCGTAGTGCGTCTTCGAGCGGTACTTCCGCGGGAAGGACGGCAAGGGCGCCGGGAAGGGCAAGGGCAGGCGTGGATGAACTCCACCATAGCCAAACATTCCAAATTTTGGTAATCCGATGTCATGTTAGTTAGTAGTGATGGAGTAGCCGGAGATGTGTGTGCATCGACGTAGTTGCATGAGTTTGTATGGATTTGAGATAGGGTAGTTGAGGTGTCCGGATGTGGATTACATTATTTAAGGGGTGCGCGATCAGTGTCTGCTGGCGTTTGAGGGGGCGGATTTGCTGAGTCCAGCTGTAGATGCTCTTACTTCCCATGACAATTGCATGTTCAGGAGGGAGCGGATGGATTAGACATGTATGACAGGCAAACCACTATCTGCAGTACAACTCTGAGAAAAAGCAGTAATTCCCTTTTTAGTTGAATTTTTACTTATACTCCTATAAAGCATCGAGGACTTGGGCATGTTTATCCCTGAGAAAACTATAAGTTGCCCGCACTGAAGTTAATTTCACAAGTCGACCTTGATCCGGGGGTAACTCGCAGCTTGAGTTTAGTTTACTTACGAAGCTGTGATTTTGCATTTCCTTTCATGTTTATCACTCAAGTTAGGCCGTTATGAAATCGATGCAGTTCTTAATTTTCGTTAGTGTCTTATTGGTTTCTTATCTGAAGCCCAAAAAAGGACAGCACCAACAGACAATGACATGGCACATTTATCCATCGAATCGAATGCAGTTGTGACGTTTCGTTAGTATTATTATTCATTGCTTTACGTTGCGGCGACATCGAGTATACAATACATACATACACAGAGACACTGTAGCTGGAAACGGATGTTGGCTTGGCGAACTGAAGCCAAAATGAAAGTGCAGCAGCAAGGGAACAACAATGGCGCTTAATTTCCGCTCCTGATTCTCGAATAGCTGGCGTTTCTTTTAATAAAAAGAATATGGCAACAGCCGTGCCTTTTTCTGCTGTCGGTGGGACTACTTTTCAGAAATTCAACGGAATTGGATCAAATAAGATACGTTTGCTGCCACCGTACTCATGTACGGCTGCCTCGATCTAATTCTTTGATATCCATACACCTAAAAAAAATCTGGTTTCTTTTCTGTTTTCAAATTCTTTCGAATTTACCTGTAAGAAGCCCGGGATGGTTTGGATTGGTTGTAATTTTTCATGCGCCCACCGGTATTTTGTCCGAGCAGATCAGGCCTATGTTTTACGTAATACTACCTGCTTCACCATGCAACTTTTGATCATTAGTACACGCAACATGGAAAAAAAAGTTTATCAGGAAAGCTGCGAGACATGGTCGTTAGGGTTTAAGTGACGACGGAGTTCGTTTACTCGGATAGCTCAGACGGATGTTAAGCAGACCCTGGAGTGCAGATGTGAAGCAGAGCAGAGCAGGGGAAACAGAGGCAAGGAACAGAGCAGTACTGATGAAGCTCTCGGCCGGTGCACCCAGGTTTCTTTGTTGACTTGCTCCTCTATGCTACTCCCTCCGTCCCATAATATAAGAGCGTTTCTGAAACTAGTGTAGTGTTAAAAACGTTCTTATATTTTGAGACAGGGGGAGTAGTACCTAGTATGCATACAACGAGCATATTATTATTTTGGGACAGAGGGAGTAGGATCGATTAGTAGTACTATGTGCGTCCACAAAATGCTGTGGAAATTTCTTGCTGAGGAGGGTGATATTATACTGGTTTTGTAGCAGCTCTTCTACAAGAACAACGTAAATGGCCGTGCGTAAAGTGTTCAGAGAGATGCATCTAGGATAAAATGATGCTGAGCTCTCTCGGTAAAAATGGTAAGATTCGCCATGCTTGGGTCTGCGAAGAACACGATGGTGACCTGGCTAGATGGTCTGGCCATCTGTTGTTTCCAGTCACAAGAAAACATGCTTGCCAGGCTCTGAAACAACTACTACCTCATTTTGAGCTGCTGAAACAACAAGTGAACAACAACTTCAACTGCTGCTGAGAAAACAGAGTTTGTTTTGTTCGATAACAGAAAACAGAGCAAAGGATAACAGCTCAGAGGAAGGGAGTAGCAGCAAGCGGCATCGGCCGAAAATGCCACGGCCCAACTCGGCCAGTGTTTCCTTCCTAGCCCAGTGTTACATTTCAATGTCGCATGGAACATATCCATTTTTTTTTCTTTCAAACCATTAACGCAGGAACATACAATGTGCCCTTGGACCCGATGTCAAAAATACATGCTGCAGGTTCTCAAATTTTTGAAATTAATTGGGAGCAGATATGCATCTACTCACAGCTCCAGAAACCAATATAACAAATTCAGTTCTGACAATGTCAGCGTGCGCAATTCATGGTCCAATTCGAAATGCGTACTATTCATACCATGATTTGTACTTACTGTTGTGCCAAGTTGTGAATCAAGTCTATAACTAATATTTCACCACACAAAAGATGTATATTGTGCCGGTGTACTAACTTGCTTTCATAAAGAAAAATCTGAACATTTTATCACGGGCTTTTAGCATGTGTGTATCGGTTGCACAAGAACTCCGGATGCACATAGTGCGTCTTTGGTGTACACTGTGCTTAAGACTCTGCTTTCTTGGTCGTTTCCTCGCTCTGCGGGTTAGTGCCATGTGCCACTTGCAGATAACTGTGCTTCACTCCTTTTGCTGTGCACTGCTTTGCAGTTTGTTCAGGCTAAACAATTGTGCATGCATTTGCTTTCTTTGAAAACGTAACTAACAGAGGTCCATATAGGGCAGTTTGTTCATTTTTATTAGCCCTACTTGTCGTCACTTTCATCGTTTTCGCAAATCGGTTTGGAGATAAATGTTTTCAATGCAGCATTCACGCGATGTGCCTTGAAAACTGTAGTTAAAAACTGTGAGCTTTTGGCTCTGTCATGGGGCCTCCATGTGCTTTGCTCCTTTTCTACGAGCAAGATGCAAATTTAAAAAGGTACACTTGCCGTCCATCCAGAAAAAGCCAGAGGGACAAACACACGGGTAGTGGGTGTGCGTCGGTCGCAGCGCGCAGGATTAGATTGGTCAAGAGCGTCGATCCAAGCTCGGTTGATGTGAAGAGATGCTAGATCGGGGCATTCTATTGGCCATTTGCCTCAACCTCGGGTGATGCAAAAAGATGCTCACTGTCTGGCTGGTGAGAAAGGTCATGCCCTCCCCCGTCGTTTCACACTTGAAAGCGAATGCATGAATACTTCTCTAGTAGTTTCTTGATTTGTGCCTCAAAAAAAGGTAATTTTCTGGTGGTTTTGTTGGTAAACTCTAGCACGCGAGAAATGTGATGATGTGGCAGAAAATAGTAAATACATAGAGAGCATAATGCTATTTTTTGAATACAGGAATAATGTTGTACTCGCATAAACCGAAAGTGACCTTCTGATCACGAGCTCATATGCACCCTCGATGAACAGTAAATTTGAAACAAATAGTAGAAAAAAGATCTGATTTTTTTGCCAAAAAACATTGACGAATGTTCTACAGGTGTGAAAAGTTTCATGGAGAAAAAATGTTCCAAAATGCTTCCATGAAAAAAAAATCAATGCTCCAAAAGGCTTTAAAAAACAGAATTTTTGGAACATCAATTTTGTTTTTTTACGGAAGCATTTGGGAATGTTGTTTCTTCATGAAAAATTGCATGCATGTTGAGAATTCATCAATCTTTGTTCCCAATTCAAATTCAAATTGTTTTGACTTTTTCACTATTTTTTTTAATTTTACTGTTCATGAGAGAGCATATGAGCTCGTGAGCAGAAACTTCATTCCCATATAAACCTACAACTCTTCCACACGCTACAAGATGCAAAGAGAAAGCATTCCATCACTTCCTATAGACGACCGAGGTGCGCGCTATTAGAGTAGTTATATGATAGGTTGTTAGTTGATGACATGGATAATTTTGAAATTAAGGGAAGTGAAGAGAAAAATATATAGTGTGAATTTAAGCTAAATGAAGAAAATATTTTTTGGGTGGCAAAGGAGTGAGGTGAAATGGGCTCTAGGATGAACAACAAATACATAAAAAATGTAATAATGCAACAATGGAAAGATATAAAATGTGCCAGGCTTTCTAGTTGCTTGTATATTTCGATTTACAACACAAATTTGTGCTCTGAGAAACAAAGCATGCTCGGAAAACTAATCTAGGCTATAATTTAGTTTTTCCATCCTTTTGCCATGAAGTTTTTTTCAACCAAACAAAATGCCCAGCCTTTAAAAAACAAGATTTTTAATATTTTTTCTGGATTTTTACCACAATTTCCAAATTAATTTTTGCACAAAGGGGGTAGGGATACTTGCTGCCCATAGGGAAAGCCGGTGGGATAAAAACAAGTAGGTCAAGAGTGGGTGCACATCGGTCGAAGCACGGACACTTAGAATACTATGGCTCAATCCGTTAGAAAAGATACTTTGGGGCCTATTGCTAGCGAGGGACAAGTGTCACGCTTAACGAGATTAATAAACATGTCATCACATGATGAGAACTTCTTTATTTTTGGCATGCACATGGATCCACCAATAGTGGCTAGAATACGACTATTTTCTGCTATGTTGTTCATAATAATAACTATTTTTGCCCCCGCAAAATAGTAACTATTTTTGTAGATGTTAATAATATTATTACATGCTATTCAAAGATCATATTCCTTTTTGTATATGGTTTGTTCAGACACATTTGCACAGCTAGTTTTAAAAATAGCATATACTAGTGAGATTAATACACACTTGTTTGAAGTATGCGAGAAGATAGAATATAGGGGCTGAAGCATAGTTTCATGGTTGCGTGTCAAATACTGATTTCTAGATTCTCTAAAAGCTATTGTTTCTAACAAAGTATCAAGACACAACTTCAACCATCAACTTTTATTGTAAAAGGCATGTTCATAAAACCCACCGAATGGGTAGTTTTTGTGTAGTCCAATTTTTTAAAAGCTAGCAATAGAGAGTTAATAATAATAATAATAATAATAATAATAATAATAATAATAATAATAATAATAATAATAATAAACAGTAGATAGTTAAAGTGTTGGAACTTTCATTTTATACATAGCTACAATGAAACCTCTTGGATAATCACGTGGATTACGAGTGAGGTGATTTGGTGCTCGCGTTCCAGTGAGCCCGTAATTAAAACAAATAAAAAAAGGTCTATTTGGTTCACATTACCCCCTGATGTTTTTTTCTATTCTCTTCGCCCCCTCAACTATCCCATACCAGTCAAAAAACGCCCCTGGCTGGTTTTCTCGGGTGGTTTGCTGATGTGGAATGGGGCCCAATAGCCAGCACAACCTAGAGCCCCGCTCGTCTTTTACCTTGTTACTCAAATGCAAGTTTTCTACATTTAAACAAACTGAAAAAAATTGTGCATACACACACATATATACTACATACATGTTTTTAGAGGATCATATACTACGTACATGTAAGTAAGCTTTTATAACGAAAATTGTCTGATTTCTTTTTGTTGTTGGGATGGAGTTTTTTTGTGTAGCTTACAAATCACAATATATCGAACGAAATTTTATAGATCCATAGTGAACATATATAAGTTTTCACATAATTTTTAAATTTTCTTGAAACTTGAAAATATTTTTTTAGTTCTTTCAAATAACAGGCTCCAGTCTTCCAAAATTCCGCGGTCCATAAATATGCGATTATATGGTTAAATTTCTTGCACGCGTAGTGTGCTTTGCAAATTCCGTGATCCTGATAATCCCCAAGTAGTTGATATTTCAAAGTACCTTGGGTTTGTTTTTATATTGAATTTATGATTACAATGAGTCTCTTTGCACATATTTGTTTTCAAGGATTTAGCTGTATTAAAAGTTCTGAAGTATATAATCAAGGTAGTAGGTGCTGCGATATTAATCGCCAGGAAAGTGGCTTTGGATTAATTCATGAACTCGATTTTTTTGTCAAATTCTGTTGAATAATATAAGAAAGTTAGTTGTAGGCCACTGCTACGAATCAGCCAGATGATTTCTCGGCTAGACAGCCGTCCGATCTGCCTACTAGTGGCCGTTGGATTACAACAACCTAATGACAGGAGTACATGCGCGACTGCTTCAACGCTACGTAGCTGCACCCCGACAAAAACTCCAGCGCAGCTTTCATGGCGCACCACCATCGTCCGGCGAAGTTCCAACGCAACACCGATGAGGTCCGGTGGAGCTCCAACGCAGCACCGGCGCGTCCCGCGAAGTTCCATTGCAGCACCGGCGGAGCTCCAACGTAGCACCGGCGTGTCCAGCAAAGCTCCACTGCAGCTCCGCGAGTCTTCATTGCAGTGTCAACTATGCTTCCGGTGGTCCGGTGAAGTTCCATTGCAGCACCGACGAAGCTCCAGCGTAGCACCGGCGCGTTCGTCGAGGCTTCATTGCAGCGCGGGCTATGCTTCTAACGGTCCGGTGTTGCTCCATTGCAACACCGGCGGTGCTCCCAACATCTTCAAGGCAGCATCGCCGGAGTTGCAGTGTCCACGTCGGCCACTCTCCGCTGTCATCGTCGCAGCACCACGCGCTCCATTGCATATCCGGGCGATGTTCGCCGGATTGAGCCCGCCTTGCAGCACGGGATAGCCCCCCTCCACCTTGCATCGATCGGCTGCCCTTCTGCAGTCCGGCGTCCTCAACCGCCGTGGGCGGGTCTCAGAGCAGTAGCTTTAGCGGCAGAGGAAAGGAGAAGTGTGGCCATGGCGAGGAGCGGCAGGAGAGAGTCGCGATGGAGATGAAGATGATCTGAAGAAAGAGATACGGATTGGGCGGTTTGCGTCTGTCATTAGAGATAAGGAATGGTGGTTTGCCAGCGGTGAGTGGATCCAATGGACACGTGGCGAGCAAAGCGAGCGGTTTAACGAGCTTTGAAATCAGTCAGTTGAATCTAACACTTTTCCTTAGTTATATGCATCGCTCGATGCAGAGGCCGGGGTTATCCAACGAATCCATATATTTGTTTTCTAGAATTTAGCTGTATTTAAAATTGTGAGGTATCGTCTCTAATAAATATTTGGATCTCCAACTCCAAGCCCTGAACATAACCTCCTCCTCCTCCTCCAAGAAAGAAAGTTAGGGTTTGTGCCTCTCGCCGGCGCCGGCGCAGGTCCGCCTCGTCTCCGGTGGCCCTAGGGCCATGGAGGCGCTGTGGATCCTGGCAAGGGCCGGCGGGAGGGCTTCGTTTTTAGTCGTTTTTTTCAATCTTGTTAGGGTTTGTGTCCTACTCAGGAAGGCGAGACGGCGGCGGCTCCTTGAAGATGGAATAAAGGTCTCCCCGCCTAGCCCCCGTTCCGACAGTGCGTCTAGCATCGTTGGTGGGCGTGTGGAGGTGTGTCTCCGGCAGATATATCTTTGGTGGATTTGCTCGGATCTCGTCGTTGTTCGTCTACGTTCGTGTGTCTTCGGTTTGGATCCTTCCGATCTACGTTATTTTTCATCGGCGGCGGTTGCTGTTCTGGGGTGCTGGTCCTATGGGGCCTTAGCACGACGACTTCCCGACTGTCTACTACAACAAGTTGTGCCCGGCTCCGGCGATGGAGGGGCGATGACGGCGGCGCGCCTTCGGCTCGCTTCGGTGCTTGTAGTCGTCGCTAGGTGGTCTACGAATCTGGATGTAATTTTTATTTCTGGTATTCGTTGTACTGCCATGATTGAAAATGAATAGATTGGAAGTTTTTCCGAAAAAAAAAAGAACTCCAAGCCCTGAAAAGTACATGGAAAACTGAAGAGGTTTACAATAATACAAACAACAAAAAATACGCTTTCGCGCTACGAATGCGTAAGACTGGGGTGCGTGTCCGCCGAGCACACAGGTAACTTCCCCCAAATCCCTTGTGCTCCTTCAGCGGTACGGCAGCGGCGGCGGCGGAGCCTGGCGGCGGGCCGCGATGGCATTTGGTTGGCGGGCTCGGGAGGTAGGATTGCGGCGGTGGTTGGCGGCACTGCGGCAGGCTCTCTTCCTCATGGTGAGTGGTCACATCCGCCGTGCGTTACCTACGGCGCAGAACACCTCCGCCGTGAGTGATCACATCTCCGGCGAGCTTCCCGCAGTGAAGGTACAACCTAGTTTAATTTAGTTGCATCTCCCTTCCTCATGGTGAGCTGTTACAAAGTGCTACTAATCATCACTGTTGTCTAATCACCAGATCTCTATGCACCCTCAAGCAAAATACTAAAGACTAGTACTCCCTCCATTCCAAAATATAGTGCGCCCGCGCTTTCCGAGGTCCAATTTTGACCATAAATTTAACCAACGAGACCAACTGCGGCGGGAGAAAAAATTATATAATTGAAAACTTTTTTCGAATACGAATTCACTGATATAATTTTTGCTCCCGCCGCAATCGGTCTTGATAGTTAAATTCACGGTCAAAGTTGAAGCACGGGGATAGAGGAAGCACTACATTGTGGAATGGAGGGAGTAGTAATTACGCTTATTCTTTCGAGTAATATACTCTGAGACGACAGCAGTAAGTGGGCGACAACTCTGCAGTAAAAGATTCAGCCTCCACGTGCTCGAGACCCCAGCGCCTTGTAATGAAGACAAGAAAAATGCCAACTTGACACAAAGCTTGTAGCTGGAATGGATTCACCTTGCTAATCCACACGCCCTTACCAGCTGCTAGCTAGACTCACATCTGCCACTAGCACCAGCACATCCACATCACAGTGAGAAAGCGAACCATGGAGGCGACGGGGGTGAGCTTGGGGAAAGCCGCGTTGGGCGGTGCACTGGGCTATGCAACGTCCAAGGCGGCGGAGGAAATCGCGCTGCAGCTTGGCGTCGAGCGCGATGTGAACTTCATCAGGGATGAGCTGCAGATGATGCAGTCGTTCCTGATGACGGCTGATGAGGAGCAAAGCCAGAATAAGGTGCTCACCACCTGGGTGAAACAGATCGGGGCCCTGGCCTACAAAGTGGAGGACAGCCTAATGGACTTCGGTCTCCACTCGGAGAAAAAGCCATTTTTGGGGTGCATCCCTCGCAACCCAGGTGACCGACGCCGCATCGCCAAGGAGGTGAAGGAGCTGAGGGCCGAGGTGGAGGACGTGAGTAACAGGAAAGCTCAGGTTCCAAGCCTACCACGGCAGAGGAGCAGGCCAGCATTGCTACTGCTGCAATGTTTGGCATCAACGAAGCAAGGCTTGCTGCCTTGGAGCATACAAAATCATCAGAGGTGGACCTCCATCAGTTGATTACCAGCAAGGATGTGGACCTTAGGGTGATCGCCATGTGGGGAACCAGCGGTGATATCGGGAAGACGTCTGCTATCCAGGAGGTTTATGATGACCCAAAGGTACTGAAAAGGTTTGGATTCTGTGCTTGGATTAGGTTGATGCATCCTTTCAGTCCACAAGAGTTCCTCAGGAGCTTGTTATGGCAATTTTATGAAAATTACCATGATGGGGTTGGAAAGCCCAAACAAGAAACAAGTGTCGGGGTTAATATTCTGGCCAACATGGAGAAGTTGGATCAAAGAGATTTAGTCTGTATGTTTAATGCGCAGTTGTGTAGCAATAGCTACTTAGTTGTCATAAATGACCTGGTCACAATAGAAGAGTGGCGTTGCATCAAGAAGTACTTTCCTGACAACAAAAAGCAAAGTAGAATCATCATTTCTACGCAGCAAGCTGAGATTGCAAGCTTGTGCACGGAGAAACCGTACCAAGTTTCGGAGTTGAAGCAGTTGTCATGTGATCAAACAATTTATTTGTTCCACAAGAAGGTAAATACTTTCTTGTAGGTTTTCTGCTATGTATTTATTATTTTTCTATATGGGTGATTGATTCTGATTTTCATTCCACGTTTAATTGCAGAGTTCAGAACAGCAGATCAGCATGGCGATGTATGATACCAACGACGAAGCAAGGCTTGCTGCAGTGGAGGAGAAACCAGAGGTGGGACTCTGCCAGCTGATTGATAATCAAATTTGAATTGCTTGTCTATGGAGTATATTTGGGTTCTATATATGTTTTATTCGGTAGTTGCTGTTTTTATCCTTGCACACATGCGCACGCACCTCACATAAGTGCATGTTATGAGTTGAGATAATCCTGGTTCTCAAACATATTTAACAAACTCATAAATTAGAGGGAAATAACACACTATATGAAAAATACATTGTGCTTTGGAGTTGAACAAAGGATGTATATGATGAACTTAGATGATTTGTTGGGCATACTGCTCTCACTAGAAGTGTGCACATGAAAATCCTCAATGTTTTATAAGACATGCAGGTAGTCTAGATTTGAAAGTGTGTAGAGCACAAGTACATAAATTCTCATACATCTGTTTTCTGTTCAGGCTATGAGTGCATCGTGTTCTATCGAGCCTGTTTCCGAGTCAAACAAAGTTACTACTTCCGAGAAAAGTGCATCGATTCCCGCCGGTGAAATACAGGAGGAAGACCAAAAACCTAACAATGCAGGTCAAGACAAAGTTTATAACTCAACTGCTAGAAAGAAGTTTGATCGCAGCAGGACACTGGCACTGGCTGATGAACTGCTCTGTGGGCGAGAAACAGAGAAATCTATTCTTATCAAGTTAATTGGCCAACCAGACCACAATCATGGCCGTAAGGTGATCTCAGTTTGGGGAATGGGGGGCCTTGGGAAAACCACTCTTGTCCGAAGCATCTACCGAAACCAAGAGCTTGGTGGCTGGAAGCGTGCTTGGGCAACTGCATTGCGTCCTTTTAACCCTGAAGTACTCCTTAGAAATTTGGCTTTGCAGCTTCAGAATACTATTCAAGAAGATCCTGCTGGAGCAACATCAACGGGATTGCAAAAGAAAAGCATAACAGTGATGAATCTTCAAGAGTTGAAGCAAGAGCTAGCTCGGCTACTAACAGTAAAAAAGTGTCTTATTGTTCTTGATGATATATCGTCCACTTTTGAATGGGAGTTGGTCAAACAGTGTTTAGATAATGCTGAGCGGATCATAGTCACCACAAGAGAGAAAAATATCGCCAAATATTGTTCAAGAGAAGACATGAACATGTACTCTCTTCAAGTTCTGAAATATGATGTGGCACTTGACCTGTTCATAAAGAAGGTACTTACATATCTAGTATCCTTTGTTACCTCCATATGAGCTTTGCTTCACCTTGCATCAGTTTTACCTCATGTACAATTATATTCGTAAGCTTGAACTTTCTCTTGATACAGACTTTGTGGAAGTGTAAAACTGATCTCTGTTTGAAAAAAAGTTCATACTCCAATAGTATTATACTCCCTCCATCCCAAAAATAAGTGTCTCAAATACAACTTTGTACTAGTACAAAGTTGAGACACTTATTTTGGAATGGAGGGAGTAGTACATAAAAAATATATTAGATCTAGGAAAATGCCCACCATTAGCTCTAAGAAAATATTAGATCTAGACCAGCTCGTTGAGTTCTAGGCACACGTCATAGTGGAAGGTGGGTTCCTGAGAATGGGGTGTGGTCTTGGATGCTGTGAGCGAAGCCTCCTGATGTGTGCTGTGTTGATTTCTTGGAAGCCAGGGCAACAACATGCATGTTGCCCGCCCATGTGAGCCATGCCTGGCGGCTTGCTGGGTCTGCGGGCATCATCTAGCTCGCAGGTTCACAGTGGTGCCCGCAATGTGAGGGTGATGCGGCTTCGCGTGACAAGGGAGTGGATCACGGAAGAACGTGCGCCATCTCGTCCTAGCGACGTGACCCAGTTGCCTGTTTTGGCTCGTGTCTAAGTTCATCGTTGGTGCACGGAAGATGACCATGCTTTGGCAAGCATGGGTTTTCTGCATCATGATGCGGCGAGCGGATAGCCTCTAGTGTCTTATGTGTCTGTCTGTTGCATAGATAGGTATGGCTTTGTGTGGCCTTCAGGTTGTTGCCCGTGGTCTGTGTTTCATCATCTTTACACTGTGGACAAGGCGTCTTGCGTGCTCATCTTGGACCTGTTGGCGCTTCCTTCTCTTGCGTGCTAATTGCTATGTTAGGAGGGAGTTTTTTTTATTTTGTTGGTGTTGTTTGGAGTAAATCTTGTCATGAAAATAAAAATGTCTTCTTTTTACCGGTATTATTTGAAGTGAATCTTGTCGACAAAATACAATTTTTAAGGGCTAAAGTAGCACCGATTTTTCCTCATTTTTTTATTTCACAGGGAAAAATGTGCCAAATTCTTAAAAAAATGTAAATAGTACTTAAAATTTTGTATTCATGCTTTTTTTTATGACAGAACATGTTTTTTTACCCGGAGAATGTGCTCCTGGGTGCATATTTGAATTATCGCAAGCATGCTTTCTAGGTGAACATTTAAATCATAGCAGTATCTAGGATTACCATGTTTAGTGCATACTGAAGATACATGGAAATTCCATGCTTAGTGCATTCTCCACATGCAGAAAATTTCAAGTTCATACTCTTCTACTCCCTCCGTCCCATAATATAAGATTTTTTTGACACCACTGTCAAAAAACATCTTACATTATGGGGCGGAGGGAGTATGTAATAGTAACAAGTTGAAAATTCGAACACAATTTTTAGATCAAACTTGGGGAATGTTTTCATAGTAATTTACCCTTAGGATCAGCAGCTCAGTGTTCTCTGGCTTGTAGAAGCCACAAGTTGAAGCTAGGACAAGCAAGTTCATAGTATTTCATATTCTTAATTTAACCACAATAATTATTTAGTCCGAATATTTAACTTTGTCAAATTATGTCTGTTACAGGTATTTAAAGACAATATGGTAAAAAATGATTTAGCCCCAGCTATGATGGAGCAAGCAAGAATTACCCTGCAGAAATGTGGTGGACTTCCCCTTGCAATAGCAACCATCGGTGGATTCCTAGCCACTAAGCCAAAAACTGCTATTGAATGGCGAAAGATGAATGAGTGTATTAGCACTGAACTGGAGATAAATCCTGAACTTATGACAATAAAGTCAATTCTTATGAGTAGCTACGATGGCCTTCCATACCATCTCAAGTCTGCTTTCTTGTACCTGTCCATATTTCCAGAAGACCACAGAATTAGGTGGGGTCACTTGATGAGGCGGTGGATTGCAGAGGGTTACTCAAGGGATATACATGGCATGACTGCAGTTGAACTTTGTCACAGGTACTTTGATGAGCTCTTGGATAGGAGTATGATCCTGCCAGGGGAAGGGATAGACCAATATAAGCAGAAAATCAGTTCTTGCCAACTTCATGATATGATCCGTGAAATATGCATCTCAAAGGCTAGGGAGGAAAATCTTGTTTTCACGCTGGAGGAAGGATGTTGTTTGAGCGACACACAAGGTGCAATACGCCACCTTGTCATAGGCAGCAACTGGAAAAGGGACAAAGATGTGCTGGAGAGCATGTTAGACTTGTCATATGTACGGTCATTCACCGTGTTTGGAGAGTGGAGATCATTTTTAATCTCCGACAATATGAGGTTCCTCCGAGTCCTTGACTTGGAAGACACACTAGAGTTAAAAGATCATCATCTTGATGAAATCGGGCAGTTCCGTCATCTTAAGTATCTTTCTCTTCGAGGATGCCAGAACATTTTTTACCTGCCTAATTCTATGTGGAATTTGAGGCACCTTGAAACACTGGATGTTAGAGGTACACGTGTATATGAGTTGCCAACAACAATCACCAATCTTTGGAAGCTACAACACCTTCGGACAGATGGTTATTGGGACCGTGAACGTGGTGTCAAGAAAGAGGATGACATAGTTCGTAAGTATGAACGTTACATTGATTGTATTTCCACATGTCAAACATGCAGTGTTTTCTTGAGACCACAAGTTTTAGATGCTGGTTTGAACAGATATGATATATTCAATCTTTACCGCTTCCAGGAGAGGCAACTAGATGGGGTTATACATCCTAAAGGGATTGGCAAATTGAAGGCCCTTCACTCACTGGGTGTTGTTGATGTTTCCGGGAGAAATGGAAATGTCACTGTAAAAGAGTTTGGAGAGCTTACTCAGTTATGTAAGCTTAAAGTTGGTGGTCTGAGCTACAGAAACATCAATGAGTTATGGTCTGCCATTGCTGGTCATAATCAACTTCAATCTTTATCAGCTGAAATAGGTGACCCACATGAAGAGAGGAATGAGTTAGATGGCTGTTTGGGTGAAGGTTTGTTACCACCAAGCAGCGTCGAGAGCCTCTCCCTGGATGGTAAGCTAGTCAATGTAACAGAATGGATCCATAAGCTTCAGAATCTCACCAAGTTGGTGCTAAGGAATAGCAGATTGGAGCAAGATGATGCAATACAAGCCCTCGGGGTACTACCAAATATAGCAGTTCTACGCCTGAGGACTAATTCGTTTACAGGGACTCAGCTCCATTTCCAAAGGTCATCTTTCCCTAGCCTCATGGTGCTGACGCTCGGTTTTTTAGACAACCTCAAGTCAGTGTTGTTTGAAGAAGACGCAATGCCTAAGCTCCAGCTGCTACAAGTTGGCTGGTGCTCAAAGGTGAAGGACATCTCCGGGCTGCCATCCCTCACAAGCCTCAAGGAAATTCAGTTGGGTAGTCATTATCTCAGTGAAACATTGAAGGAACCAGTGCAGAGGCAGGTAGCGGAGCATATGAATCACGTCAAAGTGAATATTGTTGACTAAACTTTCTTTATATGTATGCATACATAGACTCCATGGGAGACCAAAGATTGGTGCGTGTACTCTCTCTTGTAATTGTTCCTCTAGTACGAGTAGATATCGTGATGGCAGAATAACTAGTCATTGCTTGTTCTCCCATGCTGATTCAGTTTCACAAGTCTTTCTGTGGTGACTCTGCGTTCTTGGCTCCTGCTGCAGTTGTGTATTTGCTCTGTGCTGAAAGTGAATAATGCTGTGCTAGCTGTTGCACTGCCAAGTGAAGCCAAAAAAGGAGGGCATTCAATTTCAAACACACACCAGCCAACTACTGTAGTAGATATGGTGATGGCAGAATAACTACTCATTGCTTGTTCTGACACCCTGATTCAGTTTCACAAGTGTTTCTGTGGTGACTCTGCATTTATTTTTCTCTTTGATCAAATAGAAATTCTTTGTTTTTGGCTCCTGCTGCAGTTGTGTATTTGCTCTGCGGTGAAACTGAATATTTGACTGAACCTTTGTATCAAGTGTTGTTCCTAAGTTTAGTTAGTTCTGAATGATGCTGGGTTGGCTGTTGCACTGCCAATTGAAGCCAAAAAAGGGGTACAGTGGCAGAGGCCATTTATTGAGAATCGAGACGGTGCATAGGTGCCGCGAAGCACTGAAGGGGAGGGCATGATTTTTTTTGCAGATCAACATAAGTGAACATATCAAGCAGGGTCTGCTACAACAATTTCAAAGATAGAAGCAAAAACAAATTTCAACTATATTTGTATAGCTGTTAGTTAGATTGCATAGTTAGAACAATGGTTGGATGACAGTGTGTTCCAAATTGTGATGGCAGTGTGTGAACCTATTTTAAGACCTATATTTGCAGATTGTTTTTTACCAGAACATATCGTATATTGGATGTTTTCTTCCAGATTTATCAAGTTTCTGCCAAGTTTTTTATTCATGCCTTATAGTTCGATGCTACCACTGGGTTAGTCGCACAAAGAAGTTTTAGAGTTGCATAATCTACTGGGTTGGCACACAGTACTCCTTCAGTTGGCTTCTTTATCTGATTTAGTTGCACGGAAGCAACCTACTGGTTGCACAGTTTCTCTGCAAACACACTATGCAGGATTTATTTGATTTTTGATGATCTAATACATGAATCAAAGATGTGTGCAAGAAAATCAGTAGAAGGGCAAGACTACAAGAGGAATCAGGAAGTTGAATACAAATCAGCTGAAGGGAGGATCCTCACCTCTGAATTCCTCTCTTTTCCTCCAGGTACATTTTTCCTCTGCCCCGCCTCCCCCTTTATCTGTGTTTTTTCTGGGTCTTCCTACTGATCTCTAAGACCTCTCCTCCTCTCTTTCTTTGTTCTTGGAGCCGCCATGTTCTTCCACCTGGCGATGAAGGATTTCACCCCTGGGCAGATCCTTCTTTCGTGGGGAAGAAGTAGCCTGGGGCAGTTGGCCCCGATCCAATGCACCAAAGGGGAGGAAGAGTGGGTTCGGTCACGGGTGGACGTGATCCCGCGGTCAGCTGTCCCGCGCAAGCGGTTTCCTATTCGATAGTGACAGTTTCGTGCGTGCGGCTGGGTGGGTTCCTTTTTCGGTTCGGGGGGGGGGGGGGGGGGGGGGGGGGTAGCGATCCCAGGGCAGCCGGGCGCCCGCTAGACGCGTCCAAAAACCAAATACACGTGGCTAGATCCTGGTGCACTTCGAGTTACACCGGGAATTCACCCTATCCGAGCTAGCTTAGTGACTTTAATTCTTTTATATGTTAGTCTACCAGCTGAAGCCAAGACAAGAAGAAGTTGCTCTGTTCATATGGGTAGCACAGGATCTGAAAATATGTGTCCTGACAAAGGTAGCACTGGTACTGCACGGTGAGGAACGGTCATATGATAGAGAAGCTTCAAGACTGCTTCCTTCGGGGGCTCAATGGCTGCTAGAGCAATACTTCACGGTGTAACAGTCCATGTGTACTAACCAATCTCGTCACCCATTGGCCATTGCACGAACCATAGCTGACACAAGTTTCAGTAAATGTTCATTAACCAGACAATTCTGAAACTTGTTCATGAACCTTTGAAGCGTTTGAATGGCAGAAGAGCATGAAAGACAAACTCAGTGTTTGGACAAGCAGTTGAGGCTCAAAGTTCCAACCCACCACGCTCTTTTCTAATTAATCGCACCGCGGTCTCTGGCTGTTGTGGTGTTGTGAAATCAATAGGATATATTTGAAACTTCAGTAGCTGCTAACAGAAGTCTTAAAGATTCGAGTATAGCAAGTACAGATATATATCATCCTAGCAAACTCCTTCCCTCTGTTCTTAAGAAATATATCATCCTGACAACTATGCAAAATTGTAAGGCCAAGGTAATCAAGATTACAAAACAGTTACAAAATTTCTGACTGGGTCCTTCAAGTCAGGTCATTCTCAGGAGGAACTTATGACTGAACCTTAGAACATCACGGAGCTTATGACTTAAATCTTTGTAGTGCATCCTTTTATTCCCGTTAGCAATTGCATGTTAAGGAGGAAGAAGGTGGACTATGCATGAATGACAGGCAACGCATTGTCAGCAGCACAACTCATGAGAGAGAAAAGCAGAGGTTTGGAACATCATCAGCAACTTAGCCATATGAAGGAAGTGTATTAATTACTTATTCCTCATAAGGCATCAAGGACTTAGACATGTTGATCCCTTGGAAAAAGATACATATGTGTATGTTTGTTCTCCACACACGACTTAATTCCACAACTCGGTATTTCTCTGGTGGCAATTAACTCCCAGGTTTAAAAATCTGCTGTCACTTTGCATTTCCCTTTTCCTTTGATCAAGTAGGCGTTTTTTATTTCTGCAATTCACTGAATCTAGCTAGCACGTCATCTATTCGAATGCTAAAACGGCAATTCAAAGTTTAGCAGTCTCCACTTATTGATTTCCTTTTCAGTAGCATCGAATATAAACTACACACACAATGAAGCTGAAAACAATGACAGAGTCTTTCTTCGAGGAGAGGCCGCTGCATAGGCACTGTGCAATCACTGAAGAAGTTTAGAAATCCGTGAGCTCAAGTTCATCCTATTTATTTTTCCTTTTCCAAAAAAAATCCTATTTATTTTTCCTTTTTCTTCTCATTAATTAATGTGTTTTGTTCATAAAAACACAAAGTAAGTTATGCATGTCACCGGGCCGAATACAGCAGGACCGTAATGCAGTAGAGGTATCACTTTTTTGCTGTGCTATCAGCTCGGGGTTAATCATGTACATTAGTTCGTTGTGGTATCAATGGAACTAGAAGCGGTCTCCTGTACATTTGCTCGTTGTGGTATCAATGGAACTAGAAGCGGTCTGCGCGCCTTGTCGGGCTGCTTGGAGGCCACTCTTTTCCTCGTTGGTTTTGGTTGGAATTTTTCCTATTAGATTTTGTCATAATAGCGGGTGTGGTTGCCGCAACACTCACATATTATGAAATGAAGCAAAAAAGTAGTGCTCCTATGTAACACCCCTGGTTAATGAGCTACAGTAACATCTGTGATTAAGCTAATTATTTGCTAAACAGTGCTTGATCACCTTTAAATCCGTATCTCATTTCAAATTCCACTTGAATTCAAATTCAAATTATAAGTGAATTCAAGAAATTTACAAACATGAACCGCTAAAATGTTCATCATGTGGCAAATAATTCATAAATAATTATGGTGGTGAACCAACATTTTTTATAAAGTGTTTAAATGCCCTAAACTAATTAAAACAGTGGCTAAATAAATTATTGAAATGCTAATTTATAAAAATTCCAAACTAATTTATTTAAATGCTAAACTAACTGTCGCAGTGGCCTAATTTATTATACTAATTTAGGAGCGATTTTTATATTTTATAAAACAGTTTTGTGTTAAAAAGAAACAGAAACAAAAAACAAATAAAAACAAAATAGAATTTTAAATAGAAAAGAAATGAAAGCACTGGTGGACTGGGCCTAAGTCCACAGTGTAGGACCAGCCCACCAGGGGGTCTTCCCCCTCCTCTCTGTTCACCGGGGACTGGGTGGCCGCGGATGGCCACACGACAGCCATCCGGCCCCTCCCCGCCGTCTACAAGGTCGTCGTTGACCCCTACCCCCACCCCCGCCAACCCTAGCTTGAACCCTCCACCCCTCTCTCTCGCTTGAACCCTCCACCACGGAAAGCCTATTACCGAGCTCCCCCGCGTTGAATTCGCTGCCCCCTGCACTCTGTGACCTCGTCGAGCGTTTCTTGTGCTCCTAGGTGAGCCGCGCAACCTTTCCCTCTCTCTGCTACCTTGGGTGGCGCCCCCTAGTTGCCCCGACTGTTGTGACCGAAGCTCCTCGCCGTCGCCACTTTTGCTGCCAGCGTTGCCGTCCCTTTTCATGTCCGTCTTAGCACGCTGGCGTGCTCAGAGCACCCTTGTGGTGCGCCTGCACCTTTAGTTGCTCCCGTTCGAGCTTGAGCCTACGAGCCCGATGAGCTCCGGCTCCGTCCATCGCTGCATGCCATCGACGACGTCAACTCAGGCTGCTTCAGCAGGTGGGCCCAGGAGCTTAAAATTAAAACTCTGTTTAGCCCATTGTGGATGACATGTGGGACCCAGCTGTTAGGTTTGACCTGAATCAGCTGGGTTGACTACTGATGTCATGATGATGCAGTAAAAGCTATTGACCAACAGAGGCCCATCCATTGGACCGAAGGTGCCTATGATACGTCGATACGTGGCACGGCCCAATAGAGGCCCATTCCAGTGAAAAGGCCGGCCTGTTTGACTTGGTCAAAAGGTAGCGGGCCGACCCACGGAAAGCCAATTAGCGGTCTGTTCGCATATAGCCCATTTACAGCCCACTAACTCACAGCCCGTTACAGCCGACCCGAATTTGGCCCACTAGCGTCATCTGGGTCGTCCAATATGATTCCAACCCGTTGTAACTTCCGGCCCATTTTGGCCCATGACGTCTTTCGGCCCATAGGCGGCCCTTTGTAACTCTAGGCCCATTAAAGGACCGAAATAATACTGGCCCATAATGAACAGTGTATCGCTTTATACCCATTAACGACCCATTATTCTGTCGGTTGTTTCCAGCCCGTGTTAACTTTCGGTCTTCTATGGGCCCATTTATTCTTGGGCTCATTTCCAGAATTCGATTACGTACGGTCCGTTACTAGCTTGTTTCACTTGTGGGCCAAATTCAGCCCGTGGTTATAGTCAGCCTATTTGTGGCTCGTTAACCCGTTGGGCTGTTTTCATAGCGTCATAAAATATGGCCAATTAACGGCCCGTTGTGGTGGGGCCATAAAACAGACGATTTACACTCTAGCCCGTTTTATGGCACATTTTGCGGACCGTTATTGGTCCACGAATAGTACGGCTCATGTTTGGCAAAATGATTATACGGCTCGTAGAAGGCCCATAGATTAGACGACCCATAGAAGGCCCATGGATCCTACTGCCCGTAAAAGGCCCATGGATTAGACGGCCCGTAGAAGGCTCATGGATTGGCCCATAGAAGGCCCATGGATCATACGGCCCATGGAGGGCCATGGTCACTACAGCAAGTAGCAGGACCATGGTGAAAGCACAAGTTCTCCCTAGGTGGTTTTGGTAATTAATGTCAACATATCTCTTGTTAGACTAACACTTTTATCTAGTATGTTTCAGATAAGTTCAACAATGGAGTGGCATAGACTAAAGGATGTGGGAACTCCTTCAAGATGCTAAGGACAAAGGATTGGCTCAAGCTTCAAGCTCAAGACTCTTCATTTTATATTTTAGTGATCCAAGATTACATTGAGTCTATAGGAAAAGCCAATACTATCAAGGAGGGATGAGGTGTTGCTTAATGAGTTTCTTGCTCCACAGTGCTTAGTGATATGCTCCAAAACCCTCAACTACTTTCCCACTTCCACACATTTGACCTAAACCTAATGTCAAACTCGGCTCACCGATTCTTTCCAAACGGCGCCACCGAGTTCAGATGTCATAGCCACTACCACAAACCCTAGGCAAATCGGTCTCACCGATAGGGATCTCGGTCTCACCAAGATGGGATTGTAATCTCTCTGTGTATGTCCATTACCAAAATCGGTCTCACCGAGTTTGGGCAATCGGTACTACTGAGATTACAATGCAAACTCTCTGGTTAACTTATTACCAAAATCGATCCCACCGAGTTTGAGTAATCTGTCCCACCGAGTTTGCCTGACCAACTCTCTGGTTAGCTTATTACCAAAATCGATCTCACCGAGTTTGTGTAATCGGTCTCATCAAGATTACGTTATGCCCGAACCCTAACCATATCGGTCCTACCGAGTTGCATGTCGGTCCCACCGAAAACCCTAACGGTCACTAGGTTTACTAAATCGGTCCGACCGAGTTTGTTGATTCGGTCCTACCGAGTTTGGTAAATTGTGTGTAACGGTTAGATTTTGTGTGGAGGCTATATATACCCCTCCACCTCCTATTCATTCGTGGAGAGAGCCATCAGAACAAACCTACACTTCCAACTTACCAGTTCTGA